>NC_133424.1:66950000-67225000 GCF_049350105.2 Macaca mulatta
CTTGGTGTTTGCTGTTGTAGCTCCTTCCAGAGCACCAGCACCTGAACAAACACTCTCTGCACATCCTCCTGCAAGTGACAGCTCCTTTGCCAGCCCATGTGTCTTCCTGCGTAACTGGTGGCAATTATGGCTCCTTCAGGGTGGTGGTGCAAATTATACGAGATTGTGAATTCCAAGACAAGAGACACAAATTTGTTGTTATTATTGGTTTGTTTCCATTTTAATGCCAGTTGTTGAAGACAAGATACAACAAGTAGAATATCATACACTGTGGAGAGTTTCACAAATTGCTTTAGCCAATTTGGGGAGGAGTTTGGAATTTTAAGGGGAAGGGATGGGCAGTTATGACCAGGCAGCCTTACCACAGAGATTACTTAAAAAACAGAGCACATCTGCCCCATGGCACAGGCAAACAAATTGGGAGAGAAGCATTGTTCCCCTCGGCCACATACTGTCAAATACAAACATTCATCCTCTGATAAATGAATACATTTTTTTAAAGAGGCTTCACTCTGTCGTCCAGGCTGGAGTGCAATGGCACAATCTCAGCTCACTGCAGCCTCTACCTCCTGAGTTGAAATGGTTCTCCTGCCTCAGCCTCCCAAGTGGCTAGAACTACAGGCATCTGCCACCACACGTGGCTAATTTTTGTTTTTTGTCTTTGTTTTTTGAGACGGAGTCCCACTTTGTCACCCAGGCTGGAGTGCAGTGGCGCGATCTCAGCTCACTGCAATCTCTGTGCCCTGGGTACAAGCAATTCTCCTGCCTCAGCCTCCTGAGTAGCTAAGACTACAGGTGCTCACCACCACACTGGCAAATATTTGTATTTTAGTAGCGATGGGGTTTCAACATGTTGGCCAGGCTGGTCTTGAACTCCTGAACTCAGATGATCCGCCTGCCTCGGCCTCACAAAATTCTGGGATTACAGGCGTGAGCTGCCACTCCCGGCCAAAATGAATACGTACTTTGTGTTGCATTTATAAAACAGATCATTATACAGTAGTGAAAAATGCATAAACTAGGTCTACCAACAAAAATAGAGATGAATCCTGGAAATATAATGGTGCGTGAAAGAAGGAGGCCAAAAAGAATGCATGTGAAATGACTGCATTTTTTGGAAAGAGACAACATATTTCATTTAGGAAGTAATAGAAAGATGCGAAAATTATGAATAAAGAAACAAAATGACTCACTTAAAAATAATGGTGATTGTCGCACACACAGATTATGAAAGGAAGTCAAGAAGCTTCTGGAACAACAGCCATGTCCCTTCTAACTTTCCTTTGGTTCTACCTATCTTCTGTTTTGATTATTATTAATGGGTCATTTTGTTTAATGTTTATTCTTTAGGGTTTGAGCTTCGAAACAAACAATGAAAAAATAGAAAGGTTTTGGAAGAACCTCAGGTGATAACAGTTGGATCCATTGGAAACCATATGGGAAACAGCCGGTTTTCTGAAACCTCAACCTAGGCCGGTCCAGAGAGGGAACAAGTGCCCTGGCTGGACTGTTTTTTGTTTGTTTGTTGGCTGCTGTTGTTTGTTTTTTGTTTTTGTTTTGTTTTGTTTTTCAGATGGAGTTTTGCTCTTGTTGCCCAGGCTGGAGTGCAATGGCTCAATCTCAGTTCACTGCAACCTCCGCTTCCTGGGTTGAAGTGATTCTCCTGCCTCAGCCTCCTGAGTAGCTAGCATTACAGACATGGGCCACCACACTTGGCTAATTTTTATACTTTTAGTAAAGATGGGGTTTCACACCATGTTGACCAGGCTGGTCTTGAACTCCTGACCTCAGGTGATCCACCCACCTTGGCCTCCCAAAGTGTTGGGATTACAGGCGTGAACCACCACACCCGGCCTGGTTGGACTCTTGACACCACATGGTGTGGGCTTGCATGAGGTGGACTCCTGACTTTAAATCCTCCTAGGAATCGTCAGTACCGCTCAACGGTAACGCACTTCATCTCTGTATTCTGAGGCTGTGCGTTAAATGCAATATCCATTGGTTACTCCCTGTGGAACTCTAAGAAAGGTCCTTAAACTGTGCGTCTCACATTCAACGCCCATAGCACTGGAATGGTAGGAGTGCTCATCTTCAAAGGCTGCTGCCAGGCACTAGTGGGTAGTGTACCTACCTCACTAACCACGGGGCTCAGTAACATTTTCTGCAAAGGACAGGATAGTAAGTAGTGTATGCTTTGAAGGCAATAGGAGCTCTGTTGCAGCTACTGAACTCTAGCGCAGTAGGGTGAAAGCAACCACTGACGATTTGTAAATGAATGAACATTGCTATGGCCCAATAAATGACATTTTATTTATGGAAATGGGTGAGGAACCAGTTTTGACAGTAGGGTCACAGTATGCTGACTCCTGACTTAAAAGAGCGGAGCCTGGCATCGTTTTTTGTGTTCAAGATACATGACTTACCTAACATTAGCACCATTGTGCAATTATTTTTGTCACCACCATCATCATTATCATTATCATCACCATCGTCATTCTTATTATCATCCCCAACATTGGCCTGCTCCTCATCATCATTACTGTCTTCATCAAAACCATCATTGTGTCTTCACTATGATATGGCACTATGTATCTTTCCTCCAACATGGAAAATATGAGTCTACCATATTTTCTTCTCTCCATAATGAGAGTAAATTCCAACGCAGAATTGTCCTGAAGGGAGAGGAAAACCCTGGGTCTGTGGATTATAGGAATGACACAGGGTAAGAGCAGACAAACTGATGGCAGGTGTTTTCATAGCAACTTGAACTCCATTGCTCTCCCACACCCAAAAGACAATCAGAACACTAGGAGTGTCTTTCTTTGACAACATGGAAAAACTCCTGAGCAAATTCTTCCAGGTACTTTTGTTTAGGTAATCTTAGGGTAACACCTGGTTGATCATCTTGTCACCCTAGACTACAACTGGACATATATATATATATAATGGGCACCTTAAAAATAAGAAAAATCATTTTAAGGCAGAAAATGTTCCTGTCCAAGGGCCAATGGTATTCATTTGAAGTAATTTCAGATGAAGTCCAGATTATTGCAATCTAAGGCTAAATGTATTCTTAGGCTTGAAAATTGAGATTAAGTTGATTAATGTAGATGTTAGGGTTTAGTTCATTGTCCAGGCAGTCCAGTGCAGTGAATCAGTGGTTGGAGATCAGGGAAAGAATTTATTCTATTCTGGGACAAATATCTTATCAATCTCACTAGACTGACAGCACAGAGACAGGAAGCAAGGGAGCTATATTCAAAATAGAGAAAGGCAGAGTCTAGCATGAGCAAGGAATGACTCAGCCAAAGGGAGAGTTGAGCAACCATAGAGTTTTCCAAATGCTGACATTTTGGGGATCCCCCCATGGGCCAGTCAACCCCCAACTGATCAAACTTCACTAAACCCAGTCATAACTTGACCCTTGCCCAGGAGATGCAACGTGGGGTAGGAGCTAAGAATCATCTTTCTCGGTGTCACGTGATGTCAGTTGAACATGAAACAATCCCATTACTGGGTATATACCCAAAGGATCTTAAATCGTTCTACTATAAAGACTCATACACACGTATGTTTGTTGTGGCACTATGCACAATAGCAAAGACTTGGAACTAACTCAAATGCCCATCAATGATAGAATGGATAAAGAAAAGGTGGCACATATACACCATGGAATACTATGCAGCCATGAAAAAGGGATGAGTTCATGTCCTTTGCAGGGACATGGATGAAGCTGGAAACCATCATTCTCAGCAAACTAACACAAGAACGGAAAACCAAAGACAGCACGTTCTCACTAATATGTGGGAGTTGAATCATGAGAACACATGGACACAAGGAGGGGAACATCACACACTGGGGCCTGTCAGGGGGTTGGGGGTCTAGGAGAGCGATAGCATTAGGAGAAATACCTAATGTACATGATGGGTTGATGGTTGCAACAAACCACCGTGGCACGTGTGTGCCTCTGTAACAAACCTGCACATTCTACACATGTATCCCAGAACTTGAAGTATAATCATAAAAAAAAAGAAAATGAAACAATAAAACATGAGTTCTTATGAATCACAGAACACCCGTGCCCTCAAATTAAGTTGGAAATTTATGATTCATTCCAATTAGGTCGTTTTTAGTATCTCACAAAAGTTTGATTCTACAGTGAAACATACTTTGAAAAGAATGAAAAGATTCTTGTGGTCTTTTTACTTCTTGTAAGGCGTTAGGATCCACCCGTTTGAATACCTTTGCCCAGGACCACCTGTAATGCTTCTCTTTCCACCCCCAGGCATCCCTTCATTCAGATAATGCCAACTCATCATCACCATCTGACCTCTCATTCAGCTTCCTCACCACCCTCCATCTCAAATCCACAAAATATGTTATTGCTTTCTCTCTTTTTTTTCTTTATTTTTTGAACTTCAACTTTTATTTTAGATATGGGCGTACATGCTCAGGTTTGCTACATGGGACTATTGCACCCAGGAGGTGAGTGCAGTACCCAGTGAGTATTTCTTTCATCCTGTCCTATTGCTTTAAATCTTTCCTTCCCGGGACTGGTCCTATTTCTAAACTTTTTGTGTAGTGATTTTATCAACTTAGTTTTTGCTAGGATGCTAGATTTTCCAGAAGCGGAGGTAACTGGAAATGAAGTCTGGGTTACTGTGAATCCAATATATCTGCTTTGCTCGCCTTTATCTCTTGTGTCCTGGGATGGCCACAGGTTGACATGTTTAAATGTTTCTTAAGTAAGGATGGATAAGATTTACTGAACGGTGAGTGCATGACTACAAAAACAAAATGAGGCTGGGTGATGAGGCCGATGCCTGTAATCCCAGCACTTTGGGACGCCAAGGCGGGCAGATCACCTGAGGTTAGGAGTTCAAAACCAGCCTGGCTAATATGGTGAAACCCCATCTCTACTAAAAATACAAAAATTAGCTGAGCGTGGTGGCTCATGCCTGTAATCCCAGCATTTTGAGAGGCCAAGGAGGGCAGATCACCTGAGATCAGGAGTTCAAAACCAGCCTGGCTAACATAGTGAAACCCCATCTCTACTAAAAATACAAAAATTAGCCTGGCGTGGTGGCAGCTGCCTGTAATCTCAGCTACTCGGGAGGCTGAGGCAGGAGAAGTGTTTGAACCCAGGAGGCTGAGGTTGCAGTGAGTGGAGATTGTGCCACTGCACTCTAGCCTGGGTGACAGAGCGTGATCCTGTCTCAAAAAAAAAAAAAAAAAAAAAGCAGCAAAATACAAGAAGTCCAGGACTGGTAACGGCAAGTCATGTTGAGCGGTTAGAAAAGGGGTGAGGACATTGAAAAACTTCCTGGCATAGTTCTCAGTCCTTGCCTAGCACAGGTTACTCTGAAAGCAGGACTTAAGGATATGAACGCAGGTAACTGATTTGGGTACCAGGGTTAAGGGAATAGGGTAGAGAAAGAGAGAAGGGAAGGAATTTCTGAAATCAGCACGCATCGCGGACACCACTGCAGCAGGTAACAAGGACAGGTCCACACCAGGGTCTCTGATAGTTGCAGACCACGGTCCAGAACTTCCCTCCAAAACAGGAGACACTCGGCAATATGTATATGACTTTCTAGTCCCCATTTCTGGGAGTTTGTTTTTCCCCAGAGATTGTCCGATGCATCAGGCTTTGGCTGAAATAGCTTCCGATCAGCTCCTTACACACCAGTGTGGAGACACACATGGAAATCCTCGAAATGAGATACTGCCCCGTGATTCTGAGGGTGACCCCAAAGGATACGGAATGAGGTACTAAACGCAGGTGCTTGGAAACCTGAATGCAGCGGTATTCATGCAGTTCCCGGCACTTTGACTTTCAGCCTCCTGTAAGCCTCTCCTTCTCCTTCTTTGCCTTCCTGACCATTAGACATGATTTATTTTGGGTTTGTTTTAACCTCTACTTCCTCTTTCCCCTCCCACCCTATGTTTCAGTTCTAAAATTAGAAGGTCCTCTCATCTTTTTTTTTTTTTTTTGGGACTGAGTCTTGCTCTGTCGCCCAGGCTGGAGTGCAGTGGGGCGATCTCCGCTCACTGCAAGCTCCGCCTCCCGGGTTCACGCCATTCTCCTGCCTCAGCCTCCCTAGAAGCTGGGACTACAGGTGCCCGCCACCACGCCCGGCTACTTTTTTTTTTTTTTTTGTATTTTTAGTAGAGACGGGGTTTCAGCGTGTTCGCCAGGATGGTCTCGATCTCCTGACCTCGTGATCCGCCTGCCCTGGCCTCCCAAAGTGCTGGGATGACAGGTGTGAGCCACCGCGTCCTGCCCTCTCTATCCTTTTAAGGAGATCAGAGGCAGAAAATGATTAGTCACCATCTAGGACAGACCACAATTCCAGATCATTGCAGGACATGCCCATTCGAATGGATGATTATTGAGAGCTGACCACCTGCAGTGTTTTACACAGGCAGCGGCCTGAGGGTGGAAGCTAACGCAGGCAGTGGTCTGAGGGTTGAAGCTATCTGGCCTTTATGCGTGCTTGTTATCTATTTATGGTTATTTTCTTTTCAAAATAATTTTACTAAATATTGAATTCACCAACTATATATATTTATGGAGTACAATGTGTTATAAATGTATACATTGCGGAATGATGGAATCAAGCCAATTAACATGTCCATCACTCCACATACTAACATCTATCTACAGTGAAGACATTTAAAATCTACGCTTGGCTGGGCGCGGCGGCTCACGCCTATAATCCCAGCAACTTTGGGAGGCCCAGGCGGGTGGATCAACTGAGGTCAGGAGTTCGAGACCAGCCTGGCAAACATGGTGAAACCCCATCTCTATTAAAAACACAAAAATTAGCCAGGAGTGGTGGTGGGTGCCTGCAATCCCAGCCACACAGGAGGCTAAAGCAGGACAGTCGCTTGAACCTGGGAGGTGGAGGTTGCAGTGAGCTGAGATCACACCACTGCACTCTAGCCTGGGTGACAGAGCAAGACTTCGTCTCAGAAAAGAAAGAAAGAAAAAAAAAGATTTTGGAGCTACATCATGCTGGCGCTGAAGAGAATGAGTTTTGTTTTGCGGCACAGTTTTTAGGTGGCTACTGGGCTCTGGTAGAGATGGAACGTTTGGCCTCACGTAGGCAGGGCCCCGTGGGACATCAGTAGCCAACCATGACCTGGCTGCGCACTGGCCCACCAAGCGTTCAACTGGCATGCCCAGCCGCTCTCCATCATCACAGAGAAGTGGTTTCTGCGAGATTTGGCTAAAGGAATCCCTGAAGGCCTGTGGGAGGCAAAATAGTGACCTTCCAGAGATGTCCACGTCCTGAGCCTCAGACCCTGTGAATAGGGGGAGCTTATGTGGCAAAACAAACTTTGCAGATGTGATTAAGTTAAGGATCTTGGGTTGGGGAGATTATCCAGGTGGGCCTAATGTAATCACAAGGGGCTGAGTAAATGAAACGGGGGAGGCAGGAGGGTCAGAGTGAGAGAAGGGGGTGAGTGGATGGAAGCAGGGGCCAGATAACGGGACTGGTGGCTTTGAGGATGGAAGGAATGGTGAGGCCGGAATGTGGGAGCCTGCAGAAGCTTGAACAGGCCGGGGAACGGATCCTCCCTGGAACCTCCAGGAAGACACGGCTCTGATGGCAACTGTGTTTTAGCCCAAGGAGAGTCATTTTGGACTTGTGACCTCTGGAATGGTAAGTCAAGAAACCTACATTATGTTAAGCCACTAAGCTTGTGGTGATTTGTTATGGCAGCAATAGGAAGGTTTATGGTTCACCTGTGCTCTGAAAACACAGGTTTTTGTTTGTTTGTTTGTTTGTTTTTTTCACTTGTTCAATGATGTACCCCCAGCATCAGGCTTAGTGCAAATACACAATACATACGGGTTGATGTTTGGGCAAGAGAGGAATTAAGATGAGGGAGACAGCAGGCTGGGATCAGAGAGATCACATTTCTGTCTGAAATGTCTGCAGAGAACCTGGTGCCTGCCCCAGCCCTAGCCCTGGGGAAATGAAAGCCAGGCTGGGGTTCAAATGAGGGCAGTTTCCCTTCCTGCGGGCTGCTGATGGAACAACCCCATGACTAGAAGGACCCAGCCTCCGAGCGGCCACACACCGTGTGTCTCTCTGTCCCGCTGGCACCGAGGACTCATCCATCTGCACAGCTGGGGCCACTGGGAGGAGACGCCATGACCCCCTCCCTCACGGTCCTGTTCTGCTTAGGTGAGATTTAAGGAGGGGGAGGGGAGACCCGAGTCTTGGAAGAACTTTGCCTCACAGCCAGGCCCTGGTTCTTTAGGAGACTCAAAAATCACAGGGTAAAGAGAGGACCTGCTCAGGCTTCAGGGGCAAATCTCTCACAGGGAACTCTCTTCCAGGGCTGAGTCTGGGCCCCAGGACCTGTGTGCAGGCAGGTGAGTCTGTCCCCAGCTGTCCCAGGTCCCTCCTCCTCACTGGGGACAAAGGGCCACCCATGGGCAGCTGGGAGAGGAGACAGCAGTTCTGGGTGACTGATGGCGACATCTGAAGGGTCCTGGGACTGAGAGCTGGGATCTGAGGGCTGAGGGACCTCTTGGGATGCAGCCTCTGATTTCCTTCCAGGGCCCCTCCCCAAACCCACCGTCTGGGCTGAGCCTGGCTCTGTGATCAGCTGGGGGAGCCCCGTGACCATCTGGTGTCAGGGGACCCTGGACGCTCAGGAGTACCATCTGGATAAAGAAGGAAGCCCAGCACCCTGGGACACACAGAACCCACTGGAGCCCAGGAACAAGGCCAAGTTCTCCATCCCATCCATGACACAGCACTATGCAGGGAGATACCGCTGTTACTATCACAGCCATCCAGACTGGTCAGAGGACAGCGACCCCCTGGACCTGGTGATGACAGGTGAGAGGACACTCAGGGGTCCCAGCCCCAGGCTCTGTCCTCAGGAAAGGGGTCGGCTCTCAGGGGCATCTCCCTCTCACAGCCCAGCCCTGGGGATGATGCGGGAGGTGGGAGACCCATTTAACATGGTGCCTCCTTCTCTCCTAGGAGCCTACAGCAAACCCATCCTCTCAGTCCTGCCGAGTCCTCTTGTGACCTCAGGAGAGAGCGTGACCCTGCTGTGTCAGTCACAGAGCCCGATGGACACTTTCCTTCTGTTTAAGGAGGGGGCAGCCCATCCCCTGCCGCGTCTGAGATCACAGCACGGAGCTCAGCTGCACTGGGCTGAATTCCCCATGGGTCCTGTGACCTCAGTGCATGGGGGGACCTACAGGTGCATCAGCTCACGCAGCTTCTCCCACTACCTGCTGTCACGCCCCAGTGACCCCGTGGAGCTCACTGTCTTAGGTGAGGCTCCCGACCCTGTCCCCTCTGAGCTCAATGGCTCAGCTCAGGCCCTGCCCCCAGGAGAGCTCTGGGCAGGGACGGAGGAAGGGGGGCTCAGCCAAGGGGAGACTCAGCCCTCAGAGGGGAGGAGGACAACGGGGTCCTCCCAGGCCTGCCCATGCTCTTCTCCCTTACCTGGGGTCCAGAAGGTGCCAGGAGGGAAGAGACATGGTCCCTGGGAAGCCACAGGGCAGATGTAGGAAGAGGTTCAATTTGAGGTGGAGACTCCGGGGCAACCCCAGACTCTCACCCTCCTCTTGTCCTTCTACCCAGGATCCTTGGAGAGTCCCAGCCCCTCACCCACAAGGTCCATCTCAGCAGCTGGTGAGTCTTAGAGGCCTCTGTCCAGAGAGTTTCCAAAGCCCGAGGCCTGTCTCAAGACACGCTCAGTGGATCTAAGTCCTCGTTCCAATTCTCAGCTGGGCTTGCTTCCAAGGATGTGGGAGTCAGGCAGTGACTTGGGAGGCACTGCAGCCTCCCAAGGCCCTGAGGCTGGGCTAATGCGGGGTGAGGGGTCAAGGCAGAGGGAGATGTTGGGAGGAGAAGCTGAGCTGAGGTGGGGGGCAGGGCAGCCCCAGCCCTCACGTCCCTGTTCTAACCCAGCAGGCCCTGAGGACCAGTCCCTCATGCCTACGGGGTCAGACCCCCAGAGTGGTGAGTGAGGGGCTCTGAGTGGGAGGTGAATGGAGTCCCTGGGGGGCAGGGGTGGGCTCTGTCCTAGGTTCAGGCTCCTCTGGAGGTGGTGACGTGGATAGGCCCCTCCGCTGCCTGGGCCTCAGTTTCTCCAGGTGTAAAGGAGAGAGGCCTGCGGGTGGGAACGTTCCTTTCAGCTCTGACTCCCAGCTGTGACCTCCTGGGAGAGGAGGCCTCCCAGGGAAGGCTCCCAGAGTCGATTCCACAGGGGCCTGTCCTGTCCCACCTGCAGCGGTGACGGTGACTTGGGGCAGGGGAGAGGAGCAGGGCTGTGGTTCAAGATGATCAGGCTCTTTCCCTGCAACTCTGGGGCTTGGCTCTGGTGCAGGGAATAAGGGCTGCAGATCAGAGTCCCGGGTTCACTTTTTAACTCTGCTGCTTCCTGGCTGGGGACCTGGGGCAGGCGATTCCCCTCTCTGAGCCTCAGTTTCCTCCTTTGTGAAATGAGTAGAGAGAGGGTGGCAATCTCAAGTTGCACGACTGCTGTGAGGGTTGGAGGTAATGAAAGAAAGATCCAGCACACACAGTAGGTGTGCGCACAGTAGGTGCTCACATCAGTGACATCATCCCCATTCCTGATGTCATCACGCCCAAGGTCTGAGAAGGCACTGGGAGGTACTGATCGGTGTCTTGGTGGTCTCCATCCTGCTTCTCTCCCTCGTCTTCTTTCTCCTCCTCCAACACTGGCGTCAGGGCAAACACAGGACATCAGGTAAGAAGGAAATTGGGGGACCTGTGGGCCGATGCAGGGTGGGCTCAGAGCACTAGCCAAAGAGACTCCAGATAGGAGAGGTCAGCTTAGGAACTGCTCCAGAAATTCCCAGTGAGAAAATCTAGAAAGAAGAAAATAAAGAAGGGCATAACGGAAGTGCTTTATTCTTTCGGTTTTTCTACACTTAGGAAGGATTTAAAACATCCTTGCAAGTGTATTTTCGGGTTTGTCTTCCTCTTGAGTTGCATGTGCAAGGCAGGTGGTTCTAACATTCCGAGAGCTGAGACTCCGTGCACCTTTCCCCAGCCCAGAGACAGGCTGATTTCCAACGTCCTCCAGGGGCTGCAGAGCCAGAGCCCAAGGATGGGGGTCTACAGAGGAGGTAATTCTGCCAGAAGGCCTCAGACTCCCACCCACCCCAACAGCCACCTCACTGCCCCTCACACTCCCGTATCCTCCCCCAGGTCCAGGCCAGCTGCTGACGTCCAGGGAGAAAACCCCAGTAAGTGAGAGGCAGAGGGGGTGCACCTGGGGTGGAGATGCGGGCCCCAAAGTTTCAATAGCAATGGGGGCAGGAGTACAGGCTGGTAAGGGTCAGGGACTCGGGGGGAGGTGGTCTGAACCCACACTGTAGGACCTTGGGGACATCACAGCCCCTCCCAGCATCACGGTGGCCCTAATGGGAACAGGGCAGGGTCCAGCAGGAATGAGCGGTCCCAGGGAACCTTCCCAGGAGAAAAACCCCTTGCTCTGCCCCAGCAGATGCTGCCATGAAGGACACACAGCCTAAGGACGGGGTGGAGCTGGACAGTCGGGTGAGACCCCGCCCCTGTCCCGGGCACCAAAGGCCTCCGGGTGCCAGATCTAATCCTGCAGGACTTCTCTGTCCTCTTCCCCCGGTTCTCAGCATCATCACGGTGGACCCCTCCTTGTCCAGCACGCTGCCTCCTGCCTGCTGTGACCTCACTCTCTCCTGCTGTCCTGGGACCTCACAGGCCTCCTCCCGGCTCCCCTTCCCGCTCCTCCTCCTCTGTTTGACCGTCTAGTTGTTAGAGCGCTCCCCAGGCCTCAGGAGGATGAGGAATAGATGAACCACCCTGGTCCCCTGGGCTCCCCTTCATTCATTCATCCAGCGAGTGTTCTCAGGGAGCTCACTGTGGATCGGGCTCCCTGTGGGAGCTGCAGACACAGCAGGGAGCAGAGCCGCCCCCGCCTCCTGAGCTCACCTCGTGATGGGAGACAAAATGCAAATAAATGCAGTGTCCAGCAGTGCAGTGTGCTGTAAGAAACATAAACCAGGGAAAGGGCAGAGTGTGGGGCCAGTCTGAATGTAAGGGGAGGGCTGTCTGCTCAGCTGTCATCTGAGAAGCCTGGACGGAGGGGGCCAGAGGATCCTCTAATGGACGAGTCCCTGCAGGCAGAAGAAACAGCCGTGCAAAGGCCCCGAGGCCACAGCAAGCTCTTGCAGGAAGGCGGGCATTAGGCTGCAGCCAAATGGGCAAGGTCAGAGTGAGGAGGAGAGGCCAGAACCACAGGGAGGGAGCGGCCAGACCCTCCACGGCCTTAGGGCATCCCTGAGATTCCATCAGGAAAGAGATGTAATCAGATCATCCTGGGAACAGTGAAGAAAATTGACTCCAGGGGGTCAGGGAGACTCAAGGACACTCCCCACCAGTGTCTTTCTCCAGCAGAGGCCACCTGATGAAGACCCCCAGGCAGTGACGTATGCCCGGGTGAAACACTCCGGACCTAGGAGAGAAATGGCCTCCCCTCCCTCCCCACTGTCCGAGGAATTCCTGGACACAAAGGACACACAGGCGGAAGAGGACAGGCAGATGGACACTCAGGCAGGTCCTTTCCTCTCCAGGCCCCCAGCCCTCCCCTACCCCCATCACATTCCTTCCCTCTCACTCTCCCCCACTGCAGGCTGCTACATCTGAAGCCCCCCAGGATGTGACCTATGCCCAGCTGCAGAGCTTGACCCTCAGACGGGAGGCAACTGAGCCTCCTCCACCCCAGAAACGGGAACCTTCAGCTGAGCCCAGTGTCTATGCCACTCTGGCCATCCACTAATCCAGGGAGGACCCAGACCCCACAAACCACGGAGACTCAGGACCCCAGAAGGCATGGAAGTTGCCCCCAGTGGACATCATTGAACCCCAGCCAGCCTAGACCCCTAACAGAGACCACTAGAAGATTCTGGGAACTTTGGGCTTCACCTGATTCTGCAAAGATAAATAGTATCCCTGCATTATCAAAACAAAGTAGCAGACTTCTCAGTTCCCAATGAGTTAACTGATAAAAAAAAAAAAACAAAAAAAACAAAACCAAGAGTCAGAAAATGTTTTAAATTGAATGCTCATGTAAATATTACACATCAAACCAATGACATGGGAAAATGGGAGCTTCTAATGAGGACAAACAAAAACTAAGGAAAAATTAATAAAGTCAAAAGTCTATTCTTGAAAACATTAATGATACATGGAACTTGGCCACAATGAGAAAAATAAGAATAAAAAAAGAGCAGGCACTCTTTTCCATACAGGAACAAAATAGGAGGCAGCACTACAGACCCTACACACAGCTTTACAAAGGTGAAAGAAAACTGAGCAATTCTATGCTGACATAACAGAAAATGCAGATGAGATAGATGAAATATTCAAAATTACAGTTTACTTAATGAACATAAGGATAAATAGAAAAACTGAATCATCATACATAAACATATATCAAATGCATTGATCCTGTAATAAAAAATGTTCCCGCAAAGTAAATGCCACTTCAGGAAGATTTGTTGGTGGTTTTTTCAAACTCTTATGCACTCATGAAACACACAGACACACACACACACACACACACACACACACACACACACACACACACACACAGAAACTTGCATAAATTTTCCCTGAGAATATTTTGTGTATATTTACACAAATACATTTTATCAGACTAGGAACAAGTTGATACCCAAACCTGACAAGGAAACTACAAAATGGGAAAGTCATGGATGATCTCTCACTGAAATATAAATCCCTTAACAAATATTAACAAGATTCATGTCTCTATAAAATAGACAATATATCATGACCACACTGGTTTTTTATTTTTTAATTTTGTTTATGAAAAGCAAGGGTATCTTAATTTTCAAAAACTCAATGTAATTCAGTATTTTAACAAAATGAACAAAAAGTTATTATCTCAACAGACAAAGCTTTTGTCTGAGCACCTTTTCATATACCTGCTGACCATCTGTACGTCTTCTTTTGAGAAATGCCTGTTCAGCTCCTTTGCCCGTGTTTCAAGTAGTTTTTGGTTTCTTGCTGTTGCATTGTTTTAATTCCTTATATATTTTTAAATATTAACCCTTTATCAGATACACAGCTTGCAACTATTTCCTCCCATTTCTGAGTTGTCTCTTCATTCTGTTGTTTGCTGTGCAGAAGCTGTTTCGTTAGGAGGCACACCCTTTGTCTACTTTTGCTTTTGTTGCTTGTGTTTTCAGGGCCATATCCAAAAAACTTTGCCTAGACCAACGTCTTGAAGCTTTTCTCTCACCCATTTTTGTACATGGGATAATGGTTCAATTTCATTTTTCTTCATATGAATATCCCCAGGATGCGACCTATGCCCAGCTGCACAACTTAACCCTCAAACAGGAAATAATGAAGCCTCCTTCCTCCTAGGAAAGGGAAAGTACAGCTGAGCTGAGCGTATACGCTGCTCTGGCCATCCACTAGCCCAGGGAGGACCCAGACCTCCACACTCCATGGAGACTAAGTTCTCCCAGGACCATTTATTCAGAAGGACTGCCCTCTCTTGTTCTTGGAAACTTTGTTGAGCATCAATTCACCATAAATGTGTGTGTTTCATTCTTTGCTTTCATCCTTGTTGCACTGATCACTGTACCTGTTTCTATGTCAGTTCCATGCTGTCTTCCTTGCTGTGGCTTTGTAGGATATTTGGGGATTCCAAAGTGTGATACCCCCTTTTTCCCTTTGCTCAAGATTGTTTTGGCTATTTGGGGTCCTTTTGTAGTCCCATTCAAATTTTAGGATTGTTTTTCTATGTCTGTGGAAAATGACCTTGGAATTTTGATAGGAATTGCATTGAGTCTGCAGGTATAAACTTTTTTTAAGTCCCAGGGCACATGTACAGGACAGGTAGGTTTATTACATAGGTAGGCATGTGCCATGGTGGTTTGCTGCACCTATCAACCCATTACCTAGGTATTAAGCCTGACATGCAAAACTCTTTTTCCTAATGCTCTCCCTCCCTTCATCATCTGCCCTCCCCTCACAGGCCCCAGTGTGTGTTGTTCCCCTCCCTGTGTCCATATATTCTTATTGTAATATGAACATTTTAACAATGTTAACTCTTGCAGACCATGAACATAAGCTACCTTCCCATTTATATGGGTCTTGTTCAATTTCATTCATCAATGTTGTAAAGATTTTAGTACAGAGATATTCAACCTCCTTGGTTAAATTTAATTCTAAGTAATTTTTTAGCTATTATAAGTGTAATTTTTCTTTTGATTTCTTTCTGGATAGTTTGTTTTTAGTGTACAGAGATGCTACCTAGTTTTGCATGTTGATTTTGTATCCTGCTCTACTAAATTCATGGATCAGTTCTAAAAGTTGTTTGGTTGAGTCTTTAGGGACTTTTATATATAAAATCATGGCAGCAAGTGGAGACAATATCACTTTCTATCTGATTTGGGTGCCTTGTGTATTTTTATTGCCTAATTGCTGTGTCTAGGACTTCTATTATTATGCTGAAGAGAAGGGGCGAGAGCATATACTTTTGAGCAAGGATTCTTCCGTCCTCCTCCTTCAGAAAGGACAGGTTCTAAGTGCACTCTGGCTGAACTCCTAGGACTTCTCACACACCTGTGTGCTCAGCCCTCAGTCAGCCTCATTGGAAAGGGTCCAACTGAGGAAGGCACCAGGTGTATTTGCTGCTAAGTCCTGGCCACAGGCAATGGATGACAGATGATTATTTAAATAAAGATTGGCCTTCCTTTCAAAGTTGGAGTGCTAACCCACCCACTGTCCCTAAGGCTTGAGGGCAGGACCATGGAAAGAGGAGGAGGAAGGTTCTGAGAACTAGACAAGGGGCACTGAGGAGGCAGAAATGAATCAAGGGCCGTTTCTAGGGAGATGTGGAGGAGACTGTTAGAAAATAGTAATAAAACAAGGGAAGCCCAAGCAGAGAATTGTTTAGTAGAAAGAACACCCACAATCCAGGGTCAGTGAAGCAGATCTGCTTTCTTCCCCTATTTCCCTGCATTTCTGCACCACACACAGTGATATTGCTGTCACTTTCTCAGCCCTTCAGGCTTGTCAGAACCTGGTGACCCCCTGGAGCTGGTGGTGACAGGTGAGAGGACCCTCAGGGGTCCCAGCCCCAGGCTCTGCCCTCAGGAAGGGGGTTGGCTCTCAGGGGCGTCTCCCTCTCACAGCCCAGCCCTGGGGGATGATGTGGAAGGTGTGAGTCCCATTTAACACGGTGCTTCCTTCTCTTCTAGGATTCTAGAACAAACCCGCCCTCTCAGCTCAGCCCAGCCCTGTCCTGACCTCAGGAGGTAAGGTGACCCCATTACGTCCTTCACGGCTGGGATTTGACAGGTCCGTTCTGACTGTGGAAGATGAACACAAGCTATTCTGTCTCCTGGACCCCAAAACACAGTCCAATGGACAGTTCCAAGCCCTAATCCTGGTGGACCCCATGATCTAGCCACAGGTGGAGGTTTACCAGTCTGGTTTAGCAGACATTATCACCTGAGACCAAAAGCTCCAGGAGCCCACTGGATTCTGACCATACCTGGAGGTGACCTGGTGAAAGAAGGAGCTTGGAAGGGGACCTGGAAGGAGGAGTCCCGGCTCCTCACACACTCCAGGTGTGCCTAGGGAGCCCTCTCATTTGACCACAGGGCCTTGTCATGGCCCATGGAGAGAGCTTGACCCTCTTGTGTTGCTCTGATGTTGGCTACAAAATATTCTCCCTGTTCAAGAAAAAGATACATCACCTTCTGAGTTGAGTTCTGGCCAGAATTTCTCCCAGGATGACTTCCCCTTGGGCCCTGTGAGCATCTCCCATGGGGACCAGTACAGATGCTCAGTGGACCCAACCTTTCCTCTAGGGGGTCTGCCCTCAGTGACCCTCTGGACATCCTGATCACAGGTGAGAAGCCCAGAGGGTTCAGTCAGGGACCCAGGCTCTGTACAGGCCCTGCCAGGGGAGCCCAGGTGGTGATGGCTGGGATGAGGGGTGGGGGTCCCAAGGGAGGGAGAGGCAGAGACAGAGAGGAGGGATTGGGCAGGGAGAGGGGAACTCAGAGAAAACAGAGACAGAGAGACTGAGGGTCCCAGAGAGAGGCCCGAGGAGGTCTCAGCTCAGAACAAGGTGGTGCGGCTCCTCACCCATCCTTCTTATCTCTAGAACAGATCCATGACAGACGTTCCCTCTCGGTGCAACCAGGCCCCACTGTGGCCTCAGGGGAGAACGTGACCCTGCTGTGTCAGATGTAAAGGTGGGTGGATGGACACTTTCCTTCCATCTGAGGAGGATGCAGCTGGCAAGACCCCAGCCTCGTATCTAATATCAAAGTACCACACTCAGCGGTAAAGGCTGAATTCCCCGTGAGTCCTGTGACCTCAGGCCATGTGGGGACCTACAGGTGCTATGCCTCACAGGGCGTTTACCCCAACCTGTTGTTCCCCCAGCGGCCTCCTGGTAATACCGGAGTTACTAAGAAATTATTCTAGGCAGATAGTAAGGGTAATTTTCCAGTAATAAGAAACAATCCCTGAACCACCTTTTTTCTAACAGAAAAGACAGCTTAAATGGCCTGGCCAGCAAGCTTTAATGTGCAAATGCCAGTCATTAAAACCTGGGTTCACTCAACATGGTGATTCCCACCGTCTTCTCTTTGTCACCACCTGTGCCAAGTGTGATGGCCACCTCCAGATAACACCATGTGTTCAAAACATCACGGTGACCCACATTTGCATATTAAAGGGCTAACGTGAGAGGGACAGGATTTTTGTGGGCTACATAAATGACACACCTGGTCAAACCAATCCCCTGGGTCCTATGCCAACCAGACACTGCCTTCTCCAGCATCCCAATCTAAGCAACCCCTTTTCCACCCAACACGGGGTTCCTCTTTGCTCCAAGCTCCCCTGCCTCTCTCTCTGTATGGGGAGCTGTTTTCTTTCTTCCTTCTTTCTTGCCTACTAAACTTTTGCTCCTTAAAACCACTCCACGTGTGTCTGTGTCATTTTATCTAAACTGGTGTGAGACCAAAAACCCTGGTGTTCCTCTAGTCATTGAAGCTGTATCATTTTGGTGCATTGGCCAGGAAAGGAGATTCATTCATCAGACTGGTGAGTATGGAGTGAATCTCAGCCTTAAATCTGTCCTTTACTCTCAAGGCTCTCTTCCAGCTCTCCTGTCACCAAACTTTCTCTCTCTATCCATGGTTTCTTTCTCTATGTTTAGTGGGCAGGAATCTTTGCAGCTCAGGGAAACAGATCTGTTAAAAAAAAATTGCAAATTGCAGCAGGCAGTGACTCATTAAATGTCTCTCTCTATGGTTTCTCTGGCGAGAATATGGTATTCCTAAGTGGTACCTAGTGGAAATAGAAATCTTCTTTATAAGACACATTGCTGGTCCTTTGCTCTACACTGCAGCTTCCTTTCACACCACTAAAATCCAGGCTCTAAGCTATTTCTGTAAATGGGAGAGCTCTGCTTTCAACAGTTAGGAGTAAAATGTCTTCCACCTCTAAATTTTAGTCCCAATATTGCCCCATCCATTCGGTGCCTACGTTCTTTTAAGGCACCTATTCTGTCTTCAATTAAGACAATACTTAATTAGCAAAGGAATTTTGAGTCCAAAACTTAACCAAAACCGTTTTTCTAAGGGTAAATGCTTTGGCAAGGTCCATAATAACAGGCAGTCTAGCTCCTTGCCTCCGTTAAAGGAGTCTTGCCCAAACGCAACACGGTCTCTCCAGAAATCCATTTTTCGGGAAGCCAGGCAAATCACAAAGATTTACAAAGTCAAAGAAAAGTCACACAAGGCAAATAAGCTAAGGTTGCATGGGTAAGCGTGGTTAGTCCCACCACTTGATTCATCCAGTTCCATAGCTTGCAGAAACCACGTCAATAAATGCAGACACGTTTAACATGGTTTCGGGATCCAGAAACCAGGAAGGGGAAAAGTCGGAGGAGACTCCCTGTCTTCTCCTCCACTCTGGGTCATACAGAAAGGAAGGAAACTAAAAGAACACTTTTATTCTCAATTCTTTTTCTAAATGGGTAATAAATTATCCTCAGCTTGCACCCCTCTGGAGTGCACTCTAAACCCTGGAACGTCTTTAACCTCAAAACTTTAAAAAGAAGTGACTCATTTTCTTATGCACGAGGGCATGGCAACTTTACTAAACTTTTGCAAGCGTTGTAAAATCAACCCAGCTCTTTTAACAATCATATCAGGCAAGCCCAGGGAAAATAGTTCTCCAAAATTAGAAAAGCAACTTTCAGGGGAACCATCAAATAATCCCCCTTATTTGGGGCTCCCTCAAGTTCCCTTCCATTACAGAACCTTAGATAAATAAAGGGAAACTTAGGTCAATTTTCTAAAACCCCTGATAAGTATATATAAGCTTTCTAAAATTTAACTCAGGTGTTTAACCTCACATGAAGGAATGTTATGTTGTGCCTAAACCAAACCCCAGTAGCAGCTAAAATGCAGGTAACTCTGCAAGCAGCAAATAATTTTAAAAATAAGCAATATATCTCCTATAATACACCAAAAGGAAAGTAAAACAAATAGGGAAAGCAAAGAAATAGCAGCAACACCATTCCCAACAGGGAGGGAAGCAGTTCAGGTAAACAACCCTAACTAAAATCCCATAGCTCAGAAAACGAATGGAAGAAAAAGCACCTTTTACTATGCATTTTAAAAGGCCTATGGAAAACCATGGCCAAACCTCTCAATTACTCTAAACTGTCTATAATGGAACAAAAGCCAAATAAAAATCCTGTAGCCTTTATTAAAATGCTAAAAGAGGCACTAATAAAGTATATCTTTTATTCCCTAATTCGGTTAAGGAACAGCTCATTCTGAAGGACAAATTTATTACACAGACAGCTCTCAATATTAAAAAAAAAAAAAAAAAAAAAACTACAAAAGCAAGCTATAGGACCAAATAGCATCTTAGAAAACCTCCTGAAGGTGGCCACTTCGGTCTTTTATAATAGGGACCAGGAGGAGTCCCAAAAGAAAGAAATAAAGCTCAGGAGAAGGACAAAGGTTCTAGCAGCAGTGAACTGCTTTGTGAACAAAAGCTCACAAAGTCCAGGATCACCAAGGTGCATCCTCTAGTTGCTCTTGGTGTAGCAGGCCAGGGCATTTTAAAAAGGAATGTCCGGTCAGTAAAATGAAGCAACCTCAACCCTGTCTTGCCTGTAGCAAAAACCACTGAAAACAGAACTGCTCCCGGAGGTGGAGGTTACTGAGTTCAAAACCGGTCTCCCAGATGGTCCAGCAAAACTGATGGATCCCGGTGCTTGCCTTGGCTCCAGTGGCTCAAACTGCCATTATAGCACAAGAGCCCTGGATAATTCTGGAAATTAAAGGAAGGAAAGTAGACCTCCTTCTAAACACTAAAGCCAGTCTCTCTCTCTTTTCTCTTCTCTAATCCAGGCCTCCCTTCTTCCCATAGCACAACTGTAAGGGGCATCTCAGGAAAAAGTATAATCCAATATTTTCTCAACCTTAGTTAACACATGCTTTTGGTCAGGTGTGGTGGCTCACTCCTGTAATCCCAGCGCTTTGGGAGACTGAGGTGGGTGGATCACCTGAGGTCGGGAGTTCGAGACCAGCCTGACCAACATGAAGAAACCCCATTTCTACTAAAAATACAAAAATTTAGCCAGGTGTGGTGGCAAGTGCTTGTAATGCAAGCTACTTGGGAGGTTGAGGCAGGAGAATTGCTTGAACCGAAGAGGCAGAGATTGCAGTGAGTCGAGATTGCTCTATTGCACTCCAGCCTGGGCAACAAGAACGAAACTCTGTCTAAAAAAAAAAAAAAAAAAAAAAAAATGCTTTCAAGCCATTGTCCTGATAGCTCTACTAGTCAGAAAAGCCTCTAGGTTAACCCTAGAAAATAAAAATAATTTAACTGTTTACAGCCCACATAATGTAGCAGAATCTCTGTCCTCTAGGGGGAGCTCTTAGCTGGTAAACAGCTGGTAAAGCAAAAAGTACATAAGACAGAATAAGCAGTAGTCGCTCCCCCCAGGCACAAGCACTCAGTTAGCTGAGCTAATAACTCTTACAAAAGCACTTAAATTAAGCAAGGAAAAGGTAGCTAACATTTACACTAACTCCAAGTATGCTTTCTTGGCTCTCCATGCTCATGCTGCCATTGAAAACAAAAAAAATTTTCTTATGCTAATAAATCTCCTATAAAAATATCACCAAAAAAATTGGCAGGTTATTATCCTCAGTTTTTCTTCCACAAAAAAATAGCAGGGATGCATTTTAAAGAACATCAAAAGGAAACAAGGTAGCTGAAGGAAATAAATTAGCCAATCGGGCAGCTAAGTCAAAGGCATAAAAGCTTCAAGGCATTAATGCACTTCAAGCGCCTTCTAATCTAAGAAGGCTCCATAAGAGAAATTAAAACTCAGTATTTCCCGAAAAAATAAAATAAGCCACTTCTCAAAGGCATGCTTTTCAGCCCTCAGGATGGCTACGGTCAGGATGGCAAACTCTGTTGGTCAGTCTCCAGCCAAGAGAAAGTCCTTAAAATCCTTCACAAAGCTTTTCACTTAGGAAAAGATAAGACTTACCGATGTGCTCAAACATTGTTTTCAGACAGGAAACCTCTGAAATGGTTAACATGTAACCTCGCTAGCTCCCTTCCAACAAAAATTAACACAACTAGCAGAAGCCCAGCCCCAGGAAATAAAACCACCTTTATTTAACCCAGGAAATTTAGTATTAGTAAAAACTCTCTTCTCTGTCTCCTTCCCTAAACCAAGCTAAAAAGGGCCCTACACTGTTCTTCTTTCAACCCCCTCGGCAATAAAAGTTACAGGAATCAACTTCTAAATGCGTCACACTTAAGTCAAAACCTAAAAAGCTAAAAAGGCAACCCTTAGCAGTCCAAAAAAAAAATCTAAATATCAATGTAAAAAAAAAAAAAAAAGAAAATCTTAAGCTAAAAATCATAAAAAAAAGAAGTAACTGAGTAAGGGCTACACATCTTACTGAATCCCACTCCTACCTCACCAAATACTTTTTATTATTTCTAACCTTTCCTCACAAAGTTCACGGCCAAATATCAAAACTTCTTTTTAACGCACATTTGCAGGGAAATTTAAGTGTTCATGGAATCACATTTGTAACTTTGTAAATCCCCAAAGGGAAATGTTATATCTTGGCAACTAAAGTTTTAAACAAAAATTCTTGGCCAGGCACGGTGGCTCACGCCTGTAATCCCAGCACTTTGGGAGGTCGAGGCGGGTGGATCATGAAGTCAGGAGTTCAAGACCACCCTGGAGAAGATGGTGAAACCCTGTCTCTATTAAATATATAAAAATTAGCCAGGCATGGTGGCAGGCGCCTGTAATCCCAGCTACTCGGGAGGCTGAGGCAGAGAATTGCTTGAACCCGGGAGGTGGAGGTTGCCGTGAACCAAGACCCCACCATTGTACTCCAGCCTGGGCAAGACAGTGAGACTCTGTCTCCAAAAAATAAATAAAAGTAATAAAATTAAATTTAAAAAAAAACACTCTTGTGAAAATTGGTGTAGTCGTGCTACTATTTGCAACAAAACTATACACTGTGGCACCCACAATGTAGAATTCTGGTTGTAAAATTCTAATTGTGGTAATGTTTTGCCTGATTACCATCCTTATAACAAAATTAATAATTGCAGAAAAATGTAATCAAGATTGTTTTGCTTATAGCAGAAGTAACAGTAACATATAAAAAGCATGCATTCAAGTTTTACTAGCATTAAGTTTAATAAAACTTTTTACCAAAGGTTGGTAATATAACCACTCTAAGCTATAAAAAGAAGGTTAGAAAAATTTTACATAAAAAATGATTTTGTATGGTGAATACTTGTCCTAAAAGAAAATAACTGGTTGTTTAAAGGAAGAAAGTTTAGGACAAGTCTAAAAGTTTCAGTATGTTGTAAGAGAGTCTGTGAAAGTCATAAAAAAAATTAATATTTAAAAAAAGTCCAAATTAACCCTAAAGTTATTTTAACCACCCAATAATATATTTCTCCCAATCATATTGCAAGTTGTAAAAATGGCCTAGGCCTAAAGTTATTCTCTAATGGCACGTTAAGGGGTAAATGTATGCTTTTCTCTAGGAAAAAGTTGCTTTTACAGTAACGTTTCTGGTAACGCACAGCAACACCTAGTGGAGGAAAACCTGTATTGCAATCCATTGATGTAACCAACAGGTGTCAAACTCCACTGTCACTTAGGGTCTGTAGGACTCACACTAACGATGGTATTTTTCTTTTTTTTGAAACGGAGTCTTGCTCTGTTGCCCAGGCTGGACGGCAGTGGCACAATCTCAGCTCACTGTAACCTCCCGGGTTCAAGTGATTCTCCTGCCTCAACCTCCTGAGTAGCTGGAATTACAGGCACTCACCGTCATGCCTGGCTAATTTTTGTATTTTTTGTAGAGATGGGGTTTCGCCATGTTGGCCAGGCTGGTCTCAAACTCCTGACCTCAGGTGATCCGCCCGCCTCGGCCTCCCACAGTGGTGAGATTACAGGCGTGAGCCACTGCACTCAGCCCCAATGATGGTAATCTTAATACTCATATTCTAACCCTATATTTTAAACCTTCTTGTAAAATGTATCTCTTTTTGCCTAAAAGTAATTAAACTCCAAACGGTGTTGCAAGCAAAGTCACACATGGACATGCCATTCTTCTGAGAAGCCTTAAATCAACCTCAGGAAAAGGCCCAACTGCTGTTCCCCCACGCAACACCCCTTTACAGCAAGAAGTAGCTAGAAAGAATCGTGGTCCAACACCCACTAATAGCAGTTAGCTTTGCCTCTCTTTAAGAGGAGGAATAATACAGGAGTTATTAAGAAATTATTTGAAGCAGATAGTAAGGGTAAAGGTTCTTGGTGGACATTTTCCTGTAATAAGAAACAACCCCTGAACCATCTCTTTTCCAACACAGAAGCTGTCTTAAAGGGCCTGACCAGCAAGCTATATATGCAAATACTGGCCATTAAAACATGAGTTCATGGAATATGGCGATATCCGCCATCTTCTCCTTGTCACCACCTATGCCAAGTGCCATGGCCACCTCCAAATAACACAAAACTTCATGGTGGTCCACATTTGCATATTAAAGGGCTAAGGTGGGAGGAACAGGTCTTTCCAGGGCTATGCAAATGGCACACTTGGTCTAACCAATCTCCTGGGTCCTGTGCAAACCAGACACTGCCTCCTCCAGCCTCCCAATGTAAGCAACCACTTTTCCACCACACAGCAGGTTCCTCTTTGTTCCAAACTCCCCTCCCTTGGGGAGTGGCTCTTCTTTCTTTCTTCTCTCTTGCCTATTAAACTTTTCTCTCCTTAAAACCACTCCACGTGTGTCCTCATTGTTTAATCTAAACCAGCATGAAACCAAAAACCTAGTCACCAAAGCCGTATCACTGAAGCTCACGGTCTCAGGTAAGAAACCTCCAACCCGTGTCTGTTGAAGCTGGCATGAGTCATGTGTGAACGCAGAATTTCATGTTAGTAACACAGCTTTTTAAATGTTTCCCTAAATTGTATATTTTTACTGTATACAACATGTGCTATTGCCACATTCCTATTTGTGGGTTGGCTAAAATGGATCTAGTAAACATACACATTACTTCACATACTTATCATTCCTTGTGAGGAGAACACTTAAACATACTCTTCCATTGATTTTCAAGAATGGAATATATCGTTATTAACTATCGTCACCATGCTGTACCGTAGATCTGGAAGTTATTCTGTCAAACTGAAATTTTGGACCCCTCTATCGACATCCTCCCAAGATATAGGAATAACTGTGGGCACGTAAAAAGATGCCCAAACCATTACTTATTATAAAAACTCATATAAGTCCACAATGAGACGCTACTTCAAACACTGGATTGGCCATATTCTTAAAAATAGCAAATGTCAGGAAGGGTGTGTGGAAGAGAGAACCTTCATACACTGTTGGCACGATTGTGAAATTTTTCGGTGACTGAAAAGTAGTTTGGAGGCCGGGCACGGTGGCTCATGCTTGTAATCCCAGCACTTTGGGAGGCCAAGGCGGGAGGATCACCTGAGGTCAGGAGTTCGAGACCGGCCTTGCCAAAATGGCAAAATCCCTTCTCTTAGCAAAAGTACAAAAATTAGCCGGGTGTGTTGGTGGGTGCCTGTAATCCCAGCTAGTCAGGAGGCTGAGGCAGGAGAATCACTTGAAACCGGAAGCAGAGACTGCAGTGAGCCGACATCACACCACTGCCCTCCAGCCTGGGTGACAGAGCCAGACTCCATCTCAAAAAAAGAAAAAAGAAAAGAAGCGGCTTGGCAGTTCCTTAAAAGATGGATCTAGGAAGGCTTATATGCTGTTGGTGGTAAATTAGCTCAACTTCTATGGAAAACAGCATGGAGGTTTCGCAAAGAACTAAACACAGAACTACCGTTTGACCCAGCAATCACACTACTGTAAAAGAAATCATTATATTTAAAAAGACACACGCACTCATATGTTCACTGCAGTACTATTCACAATAGCAAAGTCATGGAACCATCCTGGATGCCCATCCATCGTGGACTGGATAAAGTAAAAGTGGTAAATATATAACTCAGAAAACGACACAGCCATAAAAAATAGTGAAATCATGTCCTTTGCAGGAACATGGATGGAGCTGGAGGCCATGATCCTACATGAAGTAACTCAGAATCAGAAAACCAAATAATGCATGATCTCACTTATAAGTGGGAGCGAAGCAATGGGCACTCATGGACATAAAGATGGAGATAAACATAGGGAAATTCAAAAGGGGGGAAGGGTGGGAAGAGGGCAAGAGGTTAGAAAAATATATTAGCACTGGGCGCGGTGGCTCACGCCTGTAATCCCCAGCAATTTGGGAGGCCAAGGCAGGCGGATCGCCTGAGGTCAGGAGTTCGAGACCAGCCTGACCAACGTGGAGAAACCCCATCTCTACTAAAAATAGAAAATTAGCCGGGCATGGTGGCTCATGCCTGTAATCCCAGCTACTTGGGAGGCTGAGGCAGGAGAATCACTTGAACCCAGGAGGTGGAGGTTGCGGTGAGCCAAGATCGCACCATTGCACTCCAGCCTGGGCAACAAGAGTGAAACTCCATCTCAAAAAAGAGAGAAAAAAAAAATGTATATATATGTATTATATATTATATATATATGTATATATTTACCAAACAAACACAGATACCTTTTGAATATAAAATAAAATAAAAGATAAATCTAGAATTACTATATGATCTAGAAATTCCACTTCTAGGTATATGACTAAAAGTTTGGGTTCTAGAAGACGAGTCAAGTTTATCAATGTATCCTACAACTTTTTATCTTTAGTTAACAATACTACATCATGAAGTTAAAAATTGGTAAGATAACCAACTCTTCTTACCACAATTTAAAAAAATGACTGAGAGTAGATATTGGGAAAGGAAATTAAATCTAGGGACCCCAAACTCATTTAGGTAAGGGGGAAAGTCAGGCTGGGAACTGGGTCACACAAACCTGCCTCCCCATTTTGGTTCCTAAATAAGATGGCTACAAGATGAAAAGCTACACGCCTCCCCCACATTTTGCCCACAAGAAGATTCCTAGTGAGCTGTTAAAATTTCACCACGGCAATGTATATTGACAACTTATCTTTCCAGGTACAGTCTCCCTGGCTCATCAGACTCAAATGCATATCGGATCGTTCCCCCGCCCAATTATGTCTATGTTTATCTTATGTAAAGTGCAGTGGCGCGATCTCAGCTCACTACAAGCTCTGTCTCCCGGGTTCACGGCATTCTCCTGCCTCAGCCTCCCAAGTAGCTGGGACTACAGGCGCCCGTCACCATGCCTGGCTAATTATTTTTTATTTTTTATATTTAGTGAAGACAGGGTTTCACCGTATTAGCCAGGATGGTCTTGATCTGACCTCGTGATCCTCCCACCTCGGCCCCCCAGAGTGCTGGGATTACAGGCGTGAACCACCGTGTCCGTCCCCAAGCCTGTTGCTTGTTAGTCAATACCCTATAAACTGGTTTTCTGAACCTGATCTGGAAAGAGATGACCTGAGGTGGATGAGGAAGAACCAACTTTAGATGCCACCCTGGGCCATGCTAGTGGCTGTCCTGCTGGGTGAGCGGCCAATCTCTTAAGCTTCTGAATTCCTTTCCTATTCAGAATTCATGGAGTGGATGTGTCTTTTTCCAATTTATTCTGATGCATTCGCTAAATATTTATTAGACTCCTTTGGGGAATCTCTATTTAGGAGTCTCTAAAAGGGGGCCCAGCTTATACAAATGTATCAGCTAACACCAGAAAACAGTGGGAAGCCGTGTTGCCTCCTGGACTCTGACCATGGTGCTGAAACTAGATTCAAGGCAACATCCCAGTCAGTGCTGTGGACAGCGACTACAAGAGCCACTCTCCCGTGGCTGGGTCCTGATAGAGGAAATAGGAAGGGTGTCTAGATACGGGCCAGGTGTGTTGAAGACCTTGAGTAGGAGCCAAAATTGAACAGGATGTGGGGAAGCTCAAGAGGTAGATGACGTCTAGTTGGACCTTGGAATGTTGCTATTTAGATAGACAATTATTTTTGTACTCTACACCAGGGTAGGCAGAGAGGAAGCCAAGATGGAAGCATCCTGGAACTTCCTTGGTCACACAGAATACTTAGTTTCCTCGGTTGCTTATGAGTGTATATTATGAGTGCAATAAGGTTTGAGTGCGATTATCCCTTAAACTAAAATCTGTTTTTGCAAGAGTTCTTTGGAGAAATGGAACTAACCAGATGTTTATTTATGTGTATACCTATCCTCTGTCTATGTAGCTATTTATTTATTTCTCTAGGAGTGTACATTATGAGTACAATATGGCCCCCTTACTGTGGGCCAACTTTTGTTCCATGTTTTAGCCAATGAACCAGACAAACTGTTAGAGCCATGTCTAGCTCCCTGAGACACAACATTAAATGCAGGATCTCTCCTTAGTAGGTCCATATTAATAACACTGGCCTCGCTCAACTTTATCTTCCTTTCACCATTGTCCAACACCCTTAATGTCCATTTGCACACAGGTTCCCTAGATTTCTATGTGCATAAATCAGAAAAACTTAGTAATCACTTTGGAGTGTAGCACATTTCCTCATGGATCACACACTGAACCTATGGCTTAGAAGCAAAGATGGGTAGTGGGGGCGGATCCTGAGGAAAACTAGCACTGGCTTGCCTGGCAACTGCCTCCAGGGGGGCCATTACTGTTTTCTCAGACAGTGCAGGGTTAATCTTCTCAGATGCAGGGGGAGAGAACACTTCCATTGTCAAAGAACAGAGAGCAGAATCAAGGAGTTCACTGTCCTTACCTTCATCAGGGTCTTTCACACATCCCTATTCCAAATGCCAAGATTCCACACCTTCCCAATCAAGGCCCTTGAAGTAGACACGCTTTGAGACTGAGAATTCCATTTGTATTGTAATTTAGCCACTTGAAGCATGAGTTTCTGGGTTTGATTTTTCTTTTTCGTTTTTTTTTTTTGTTTGTTTTTTTTGTTTGTTTGTTTGTTTTTTTTTTTTTTTTTGAGACAGGGTCTCGCTCTTGTCCCCCCAGGCTGGAGTGCAGTGGCGCGATTTCAACTCACTGCAACCTTTGCCTCCCGAGTTTAAGCGATTCTCCTGCCTCAGCCTCTTGAGTAGCTGGGATTACAGGAAACTGCCACCACACCTGGTTAATTTTTGTATTTTTAGTAGAGTCGAGGTTTTGCCAAGTTGGCCAGGCTTGTCTCGAACTCCTGACCTCAGGTGATCTGTCCCCCTTGGCCTCCCAAAGTGCTGGGATGACAGGCGTGAGCCACTGTGCCCGGCCCTGGATTTGATTTTTCAAAAGCCTCAGTCCTGTGGCTACAAATGATGAGTATCTTTTAGGGCAGATAGAGAAGACTTGTGTCATTTATGTTTGCACCTGAACTGAAGATTCAAATCTTTTAACTCATACTCTTCTTTTCCCAACTTTGTCCGGTGACAACCCAGCCGATTTCACCATGCGTATGAATTTTCAAAAACATTCAAAGGTATTATGTACGTGATCACTCAGATTCTTCTAACTGTTTGTTAGGAGTTTCCCATGATGACATTTGGTGTATCCCTACAGCCACATCATGTTATGGACTGCCAATGCTACTAGAAATGGAGTTATTAATGTTTTTAAATCAAATCGAGTTAGAAAGCCAATTTCAGAAACTTTGGATCCAATTTCAGAAAACTCATCCTGAAAAATGCTGTTCCTTTGGAATCATCTCTGGGACCAAAATGATGTTTTTCAAGCGTTCTCCAGAGAAATTGAAGCAACAGAATGTTTATTTATGTGTCTGTCTGTACATCTACGTATCTATCTATGTATCTATCTACCTATGTTTCTATCTATCTATCTATTTAGTTATCTATTCATTTATCTAGGAATTGGCTCATGTGATTGTAGGAGCTTGCTGAGTTCACAATCTGCAGGACAGGAGAGTATCCTGGAGACTTAGGAAAGAGTTGTAGGAAACTAAAAAATCCGAAGACAATCTGCTGGAAGAATTTCTTCTTGCTTGGGGGAGCTCTCTGCTATTATTTTATTATTATTTTGCTCACAAGGCATGTATCATCCTATAACATATTGGATATTCTATTAATTTTTATAATTTTTGTTACTGTCGAATATCCATCTTTCTCGACTCTAATATTGATCCAATACAGGCAATTTTTTTTTTTTCCCCAAGATGGGGTCTCTCTGTTGCCCAGGCTGGAGTGCAGTGGCGCGATCTCGGTTCACTGCAAGCTCCGCCTCCCAGGTTCACTCCATTCTCCTGCCTCAGCCTCCCGAGTAGGTAGGACTACAGGCGCCCGCCACCTCGCCCGGCTAATTTTTTTGTATTTTTTTAGTAGAGACGGGATTTCACCACGTTAGCCAGGATGGTCTCAATCTCCCGACCTCGTGATCCACCAGCCTTGGCCTCCCAAAGTGCTGAGATTACAGTCGTGAGCCACCACGCCTGGCCCACATTGTATACTTTTGATCCTATGCTACTCTTTTCATTCTTTTTCAATTATCTACATAAAAATATAGATATAGACACACAATCACACAGATGCATCCCAATGTACAATTTATCTCTGGTTCTTAGAAAAGTAAAGCTAATTTCACATGACCTTCTGACTCTTTTTTTCTTTCCAAACGTCTTATAATTACATGTCCTTGTCAATCATCAATAAAAATTCCTCATCATGTCCACACTTGCCCAGTGCCCCACTGTGAGGCTGCACAGGGGCCTTCGACTGAAGTTGAGTGGGTTGCAGTCATTATGGTGTTACAGACAATAATTCTACAAAAAACAGTTCTGTACTTGTAAAAAGACTTGTTCTTAATGTTTACATTTATTCTGAATAATGGGTTTTGTGAGAAAAGGAATTTTCTGAATGCAATGAGCATAACCAAATTTTCTTTTTCAATCTGTCGATTCCTCAGATTCAAATAAAGTCAAACATCAACATCGTCTCTGAATGGATGGATTGGTCTCTGTTAACGTAAATCGGGGTATTGCCTTTCTCATTCAGACTGCTGCTGGAATCCTTGGAAATTCTTTAGTCTTTTACTTTTTTAGTTTTACTTGTATCACTGCACCGATAGTGAGACCCAGAGACCTGATTCTTACCCAGCTGGTCTTAGCAAACAACCTGGTTCTTTTCTCCAAAGGGGATCCCTCAGACCATGGCGGCTTTTGGATTGAAATCCTTCCTGGATGAGGCTGGATGTAAACTTGTCTTCTATCTACACAGAGTGGCCAGAGGGGTTTCCCTCAGCACCACCTGCCTCCTCAGTGGCTTCCAGACCATGAAGCTTCATCCCAGTATCTCTGGGAAGGTGGAACTCCTAATTAGATCCCCAGAGTTTATTGTTTTCAGCTGTTTTATCTGATGGATCTTGCATCTTGTATTAAACATCAATATTGCAAAGTATGTAACTGTCCCAACAAATAGCAAAAACATAAGTATGAAAAATATATAGAGGTACTGTTTCACACCCACTTCAAGGACATTTATATTCTCAGGAATTGCAGTCATTTTCTCTTTCACGGATGGTAGTCTTTGGCCTTCATGGTCTGGACCAGCTGCTCTGTGATTTTTGTTCTGTATCAGTATAAGCGGAGTCCAGCATATTCGCAGCCACAGCCTCTTCCCCAGAACTTCTCATGAAACTAGAGCCACATACGTTATTCTGATCTGGGTGAGTATGTTTGTCTCCTTTCATGCTCTCATTTCTATTTTATCATATTTGATAACCCAGATTCAGAACTCAAGCCATTGGCTAAGGAGCATCTCTTTCCTGCTATCTGGAGGATTCCCGACATTCAGCCCCTTTGTGTTCATTGTCACGGACACTCGAGTCTCACAGTTCTGCTTTGCCTACTGGACGAGGAAGACAAAGGCTCCAGATATGGTATCTGGGCTCTAAGTTTCCTCTACAACATTGCATCATTTATTTAATCACTTTCTTTCTCAATATATGTAGCCTCTTGCATTATGCCAGTCAGCGTGACAGGACTTTGGGATTCATTACTGAATAAAAATAATAATAACAGTGGCTTCATGTGCTTTATTTTTATTTTTATTTTTTTGAGACCAAGTCTCTCTCTTGTTGCCCAGGCTGGGGTGCAGTGGCGTGATCTCAGCTCACTGCAACCTCTGACTGCCGGGTTCAAGCGATTCTCCTGCCTCAGCCTCCCGAGTAGCTGGGATTACAGGTACACACCACCACGCCTGGCTAATTTTTGTATTTTTAGTAGAGATGGGGTTTCACCATGTTGGCCAAGCTGGTCTTGAACTCCTGACCTCAGGAGATCCGCCTGCCTCGGCCTCCCAAAGTGCTGGGATTATAGGCATGAGCCACTGTGCCCGGCCCATATTGCTTATTAAACTACCAAACAATGAACAGGCTGTAAATAATTTCCCAAATGTATAATGGCTTCTGAAAAATTGAAGCATAGAATTACCATATGATCTTCGATTTAATTTCCGGGTATGTATAAAAAGGAAATCAAAGCATGGACTTGAAGTGATATTCACAGACACATGTTCATATCATCATTATTTACAATAATTAAAAGTGGAAACTGCCCAAATATCCATGGATGGATGAATGGCTAAACAACAGGTGGGGTAGAAATGTAACAGGTGGCTTATGCCTGTAATCCCAACCCTTTGGAAGGCTGAGGTGGGCAGAGCACTTAAGGCTAGTACTTCAAGACCAGCCTGGTCAACATGGGGAAACCCCATCTCTACTAAAAACACAAAAAATTAGCCAGGCATAGTGGTGCATGCCTTAGGAGGCTGAGGAGGGAGAATCACTTGAACCTGGGAGGTGGAGCTTGCAGTGAGCTGAGATCATGGCACTGCACTCCAACCCGGGTGACAGAACGAGACCCTGTCTCAAAAAATAAATGAATACATTAAAAAGAATGTTTTTATTCCCCACCCCACCACACACATACACAGACACCAGTGTAGCAGCTATCTACGTGAATAAAGCACCCTCATAAGAATCAAAAGTCAGGTAAGCTCTCACAGTACCTGATACAGCTGATAATTGAGTGTCACTGTGCACATCCAAGTTCATGGTTTGGTGGGTCAGTTAACACCCATTTCTTGTTGCATGGTAACTTGGTGACCCATGCTTAAGCGTTCACTTTCTACCAAGGCTCAGTAACAGATGAAAAGCTGCTTTTCCAAAGAGACTAGTTATCTCTGAAGGATGATAGAGGTTTGCTACAAAATCCTAAGGGCCTCTGCTGCAATCCACCTATAGGTTTCTGCCAAAGGGACCATCCAGGATCTCTAACTGCTGTCGACACTTTAAGCACCATCAGATCCGCTGGACTCTATGGCCCGGGTGGCAGAGCAGCTTCCTGACGGGTGCCAGTGTTTTCTGAAGGAGTGTGTGTGTCTGAGATAAATGAGGGAGATGACTGGGAAAAGTGTGGCTGGGTGAAGGCAGAGACCTGACTCCACTTATCACACCTACAAACACATGCACACACATGCACACAGTAATCTACACGCATACACACACTCACACATGCATACATTTGCACACACTCACAGAGGCACGTGCACTTGAGCACACACTTACCCACGTCAAGAGAGCCCCAAGTCAACCATGGGCTGGGACGTGTTGGTGTCTCCACCCCACTTATAGGGTCAGAAGCGTTTCCCTACTCAGATTAGGTCAGAAAATTGCCCTGCGAACGACTAGGGGGCCAGAGCCTCTCATCTGGTTTAACTTGTGTCCCTTGTCCCCCTCACAGGGCATGCAATGGGAGTGTAACTGGCTCCTTCAGTACCTGCTGCTCAAACCTCCAGGGGAGCACACAGAAGGGCAGGCTGTGAGGCTCTGACCCCACGGCAGTGTCTAGGGGTGAGTGTTCGCAGCTCCTGAAGCCCCAGTGGGCGAGTGTTACCGTGTGCTCTTTCAGTTCAGCCGTCCGCAGACAGCTTGTGTTAATCGGCTCAGTCAGTATCGCAAGCACAGAGGGCTTTCTGTATCCCAGGCTGCTTGCCTTGGTGTACCGGAATCAGATCACATGTGGGCTCGGAGAACGAGTGCAAGGTTTTCCTGAGCGGTAGAAGCTCTCAGCAGATGGGGGAGCCAGCAGGGAGATGGTTTTCCCTGGAGTCAGGCTGTTCAGCAGCCCAGGCTCCCCTCCCACTGCCCAGGCTCCCCTCCCACTGCCCAGGCTCCCCTCCCACTGCCCAGGCTCCCCTCCCACTGCCCTGGCTCTCCTCCCACTGCCCAGGCTCCCCTCCCACTGCCCTGGCTCCCCTCCCACTGCCCAGGCTCCCCTCCCACTGCCCAGGCTCCCCTCCCACTGCCCTGGCTCCCCTCCCACTGCCCTGGCTCTCCTCCCACTGCCCTGGCTCCCCTCCCACTGCCCAGGCTCCCCTCCCACTGCCCAGGCTCCCCTCCCACTGCCCAGGCTCCCCTCCCACTGCCCTGGCTCCCCTCCCACTGCCCTGGCTCCCCTCCCACTGCCCTGGCTCCCCTCCCACTGCCCTGGCTCTCCTCCCACTGCCCAGGCTCCCCTCCCACTGCCCTGGCTCCCCTCCCACTGCCCTGGCTCTCCTCCCACTGCCCTGGCCAAACTCCTGTCAGTGGCCTGATGGTGTGCCGGTGCCTGCCAGCGCCTTCCTCTCCACATCCAGCCACCCATGTGTTCCTCCACCGAGGTACTCCTGTCAACGTGCAGCCGTCTGTGTGTCTGCGTGCTAGGGTCTCGGTGGGTTTTCTAGGCACAGGATGGGGGCGTGGCAGCCCAGGGTGGTCTTGGGAAATGCAACATTTGGGCAGGAAATGCTCATCCTCACCTAGGTCTGTGAGGGTGGAGCCTTAGTCAGGGACCACTCCCTCCTCTGACCAGCACTTCCCTTCCCCCTTCTGTATGATTTAAAGGGACTCCACCCTTCCCTTCCCAGCACTTCCTTATCACCGCTTAGAATGGCCGTTATCAAAAAGACAAAAAATAACCAGTGGTGGCTAGGACACAGAGAAAAGGGGACTCTCGTGCACTGTTGAAGGGAACGAGAAGGAGTGTGGTCATTACAGGAAACAGTACGTAGGTTCCTCGTAAAACTAAAAAGAGAACCACCCTACGACCCAGCCATCCCAGTTCTGGGTATAGAGCAAAAGGAAAGGAAGTCAGTATATTGAAAGGATAGCTTCACCCCTGTGTTTATTGCAGCACTATTCACAATAACCAAGATTTGGAAACAACCTAAGTGTCCATGTACAGATGAGTGGACAAGGAAAATGTGGGACATCTACACAATGGAATATTATCCAGTCATTTAAAACAATGAAATCCTGTCCTTTGTGGCAACGTGGATGAGCCTGGAGGACCATTCTATTAAGTGAGACAAGCCAAGCATAGAAAGACATAGCATGTTCTTACTCATCTGGGGGAGTTAAAACAGTCGATCTAAGAAGCAGAGAGCAGAGTTGTGGTAACTAGAGGCTGGGAACGGTGGGGAGAGGGGCAGGGAAAGGCTGGTTAAAGGATACAGAGTTACAGCTAGATGGAGGAAATAAGTTCTTGTATCCTATAGCACTGTAAGGTGACTATAATTAACAATAACTTATTGTATATTTTCTTTTTTTAATTTTATTTTTTATTAGACTTTAAGTTCTAGGTTACATGTGTAGAACGTGCAGGTTTGTTACATAGGTATGCATGTGCCATGTTGGTTTGCTGCACCCATCAACTCATGATTTACATTAGGTATTTCTCCTAATACTCTCTCTCCCCCAGCCCCCCACCCCCGACAGGCCCCGGTGTGTGATGTTCTCCACCCTGTGTCCATGTGTTCTCATGATTCACCTCCCACATATTAGTGAGAACATGCAGTGTTTGGTTTCCTGTCCTTGCGATAGTTTGCTGAGAATTATGGTTTCCAACTTCATCCATGTCCCTGCAAAGGACATAAACTTATCCTTTTTTATGGCTGCATAGTATTCCATGGTGTGTATGTGCCACATTTTCCTAATCTAGTCTGTCATTGATGGACATTTGGGTTGGTTCCAAGTCTTTGCTATTGTGAATAGTGCCACAGTAAACGTATGTGTGCATGTATCTTTATAGCAGCATGATTTATAATCCTTTGGGTATATACCCAGGAATGGGATGGCTGGGTCAAATGGTATTTCTAGTTCTAGATCCTTAAGGAATCGCCACACTGTCTTCCACAATGGTTGAACTAATTTAGACTCCCACTAACAGTGTAAAAGTGTTCCTATTTCTCCACATCCTCTCCAGCACCTGTTGTTTCCTGACTTTTTAATGATGGTCATTCTAACTGGCATGAGATGGTATTTCATCGTGGTTTTGAGTTTATTGTATATTTTCAAATAGCTAGAACTCCTGGACTCAAGTGATCCGCTTGCCTTGGCCTCCCAGAGTGCTGGGATGAAGTGTGTCTTTTTATTATAACTTTTAATTGACACACAATAATCGTATATATTTGTAGGGTATAGAGTTGATATTGCAACACGTGTATATAATGTAATGGTTATATAAGGGTAATTAACATATCCACCATTTCAAACATTTATCGTTTCTTTGTGTTGAAAACATTCAAAATCCTCTTTTCTAGCTATCTGAAAATACATAATAAACCTTAATGAGTCAATAGGTTGCCGTTGGTGGTGCTTCTCATCATTACGGGGGTTACTCTTTGCTGTCCGTGTTTGTTGAATGGTTCATTTCTTACACACCTAACTGTCCATGCAAGGTAGTTCTTAGTGCTCTCCTGGGAGTCAGACTGAAAAAGAGGATTGTTCCAGCTGTCCCTGCTGCATGACCTCTACTTCTCCAAATATATCATCTGCTTAGGGTCTTGCCCAGCACGGGAGGGTCTAGTGTGAACCTCACACTCACACGTGGGACAGACGCCCATATCTGACCATGTTACAGTGAATCTGTTTCACACAAAAAAGGGAGATGATCCAGTGTGGACCCTGGACCCAGGTCAATGAGCAGAGATATTCCAGCGCCTGTCCCCGCACACAGGGGAGGAGGAACCACAGTTTCCAGCCTCACCCAGAGCCCTGACTCCTTTGTGCCTGTGAGGACCTGGGGTTCCTCTTCTGTGCCACACAGAGGTGGAAATCTCCCCCGCTAATGCGCCCTGGGTGGTCCCAGGCATCAGTGGTCCCTCAGCTCTGGTCGATGATCTGTCTTACGGCACCCTGTCTATTTCAGGAATTTGTTATTTAACTTTTTCTACGTAAGACCGTGACTACATGATTCGGAAATATCGTACGTAGGTTTCTCGGTGTTCAAAGCCAATGTGGGCTCTTGATGGCAGCATCAATGCTCCACGGTGGAGCCCAACATCAGGATCCTCTCCCGTCCTAACCCTCCTGTCTTAACTCGTCTGGAAATTCACCATGGCTGAGACTGAGCCACTCCCTTGTCCTGGGCACCGCTGCCCTCCACGGCCACTGTGATGAGTGGGGTTCATGACAACAGGCTCCAAACGAGGAAACTGAGGCTCAAGGATGGGATATTACTGCCCAAGGTCACACAGGCAGGGGATGATAATCAGGAACTAAATAAAAGTCATCTCCCAACCCAGCGTCCGAAATCAGAGCTTAAACCTAATGTAATTGCTCCAAAAACCTCAAACGTGGATTAAGGCACAGAGGATGGCCCAGGAAGTGAGGGGCACTGAGGAGGCAGGAATGACTTAGAGGTTTGTTCTCAGGGATGGGTGGGGGTGGAGGCTGCTGCAAAAAGAAAGGAAGGAAAGAAGGAGGGAAGGAGGGAGGGAGGGAGGAGGGAGAGAGGGAGGGAGAGAGGAAGAGGAAGAAGGAAGGAAGGAGGGAAGGAAGGAAAGAGGGAAGGAAGGAAAGAGGGGAGGAAGGAAGGAAGGAGGGAAGGAAGGAAGGAAGGAGGGAAGGAGGGAAGGAAAGAGGGAAGGAAGGAAGGAGGGAAGGAAGGAGGGAAGGAAGGAAGGAAGGAAGGAGGGAAGGAGGGAAGGAAGGAGGGAAGGAGGGAAGGAAGGAGGGAAGGAGGGAAGGAAGGAGGGAAGGAAGGAAGGAGGGATGGAAGGAAGGAGGGAAGGAAGGAAGGAAGGAAGGAAGGAGGGAAGGAGGGAAGGAAGGAGGGAAGGAGGGAAGGAAGGAGGGAAGGAAGGAAGGAGGGAAGGAAGGAAGGAGGGAAGGAAAGAAGGAAGGAGGGAAGGAAGGAAGGAGGGAAGGAAAGAAGGAAGGAGGGAAGGAAGGAAGGAGGGAAGGGAGGAAGGAAGGAGGGAAGGAAGGAAGGAAGGAGGGAAGGAGGGAAGAAAGGAGGGAAGGAAAAAAAAAGAGAGAAGGGAAGTTTGGTAGAAAGGAAGGGATTGTTCTTGAAGGGAAAAGAAAGGGACTGTTTGGGAGAAAAGAAACACACACTCCAGGGACAGAAAAACATACGTTTTATTATCTTTATTCCCTGCGTTTCTCCTGTGTTCTCACTGCCACACGCAGCTCAGCCTGGGCTGCACAGCCCGGTGTCAGGTGCGTCTCTGCGGACCTGGGTCTGCCTGCAGCATGGACCTGCATCTTCCCTGAAGCATCTCCAGGGCTGGAGAGACGACTGCCATGGTAAGGACCCCGCGACGCTGAGCCGATGGACGGGCTGGAGGAGGGAGGCAGACCCCATGGGGAGGCTCTGAGAGGGAAGAGGAGCCCACGGTCGCCCTCGCCTGAAAGGGGCTGACTGGGGAAGTCACCGGGTCTATTTGCTGCTGTGTCCCGGCCCTCAGTGAGGTAAAGATAAATCAGGCAGACGGTGGCCCAGGGACGGGGAGACCCCATTTCTGTCTGAAATGTCTGCAGAGAGCCTGGTGCCCGCCCCCACCTCAGCCCTGGGGAAATGAGAGCCAGGCTCCGGGGGAGGGCAGTTTCTGTTCCTGTGGGCTGAGGATGAGACAACCCCCCCGATAAGAAGGACCCAGCCTCTGAGGGGCCACACCCTGTGTGTGTCTCTGTCCTGCCAGCACCGAGGTCTCATCCATCTGCAAAGTTGAAAGGAGACAGAGGAGACGCCATGACCCCCACCCTCACAGCCTTGCTCTGCTTTGGTGAGATTTGAAGAGGAGAGAGGAAATCCCACAGGCCCTGGCCTATCAAGAGATCCCAGGGCTTTAGGCAGCTCCCAGGCAGGGGAGGACCTGCTCAGGCTTCAGGGGCAAATCTCTCACAGGGAACTCTCTTCCAGGGGTGAGTCTGGGCCCCAGGACCCATGTGCAGGCAGGTGAGTCTGTCCCCAGCTCTTCCAGGTCCCTCCTCCTCACCCTGGACAGCTGGGGATGGAGACAGCAGATCTGGGCAGGGAGCTGGGATGATCTGACGGGTGGGGAAGGTCCTGGGATCCAGGCTTTGATTTCCTTCCAGGGCCCCTCCCCAAACCCACCCTCTGGGCTGAGCCTGGCTCTGTGATCATCCAGGGGAGCCCCGTGACCATCTGGTGTCGGGGGACCCTGGAGGCCCAGGAGTACCGTCTGCATAAAGAGGGAAGCACAGAACCCTGGGACAGAATGAACCCACTGGAGACAAGGAACAAGGCCAGATTCTCCATCCCATCCATGACAGAGCACCATGCAAGGAGATACCACTGTTACTATCTCAGCCATGCAGGCTGGTCAGAGCACAGTGACCCCCTGGAGCTGGTGGTGACAGGTGAGAGGACACTCAGGGGTCCCAGCCCCAGGCTCTGCCCTCAGGAAGGGGGGTCGGCTCTCAGGGGCGTTTCCCTCTCACAACCCAGCCCTGGGGATGATGTGGGAGGTGGGAGCCCATTAAACACGGTGCCTCCTTCTCTCCTAGGAGTCTACAGCAAACCCACCCTCTCAGCCCTGCCCAGCCCTGTGGTGGCCTCAGGAGGGAACGTGACCCTCCGATGTGGCTCACAGCAGGGATATCAGCATTTTGTTCTGATTGAGGAAGAACACAGGCTCCCCTGGACCCTAAACTCACGGCAGCTCCACAGTGGGTGGTACCAGGCCCTGTTCCCTGTGGGCCCCATGACCCCCAGCCACAGGTGGATGTTCAGATGCTATGGATACTACAGGAACACCTCCCAGGTGTGGTCCCACCTCAGTGACCCCCTGGAGATTCTGGCCTCAGGTGAGGGACCACGGCCTTCTCTAATCCACTTTCGGGGCAGCTGACAGGCTTGGGGAGTCTGGCTGGTGACTGACTCTGGAAAGGACCCAGAGTGATGTGTGGACGGACGGGCTGCAGGCGTGAGGGAGACCCCATGGGGAGGCTCTGACATGGGAGGAGGAGGCCTCGGCCACCCTCACCTGGAAGGGGAGGACTCAGGAAGGCACCGGTGTGTTTGCTGTGAGGTCCCGGCTCTCAGGGAGAGGAGGAAAGATCAGGCACAGGGGCCAGGGCTAGGGAGACCCCACTCCTCGGAAATGACTCCAAGGCAGCCCCGGGTGAGAAGGAGGCCCTGGGGTCAGAGACTCAGAGTGAGAGACAGTGAGACCTGCAGGGCCAGGACGGGAGAAGGAACAGGCGTGGGAGGAACCAGCTCTCTGAGTCCCGGCTCCTCTTTCCCTCCAGGCGTGTCTAGGAAGCCCTCCCTCCTGATGCTGCAGGGCCCTGTCATGGCCCCTGGAGAGAATCTGACCCTCCAGTGTCGCTCTGATGTGGACTATGACAGATTCACTCTGCACAAGGTGGGGCAACGTACCTTTCTCCAGCGCCCTGGTCAGCAGCCCCAGGCCGGGCTCTCCCAGGCCAACTTCACCCTGGGCCCTGTGAGGGGCTCCCACGGGGGCCAGTACAGATGCTACGGTGCACACAACCTCTCCTCCGAGTGGTCAGCCCCCAGTGACCCCCTGGACATCCTGATCTCAGGTGAGGAGCCCAGCGGGTTCAATCAGGGATCCAGGCTCTGCACAGGCCCTGCTGGGGGAGCCCAGGTGGTGATGGCCGGAATGGAGGGGAAGGAGAGATAGATAGAGACAGGGGATGGGGGGGAGGGGGACACTCAGAAAAACAGAGACAGAGACTGAGGGTCCCAGAGAGAGGCCTGGGGAGGTGTCAGCTCAGAACAAGGTGGGGCAGCCCCTCATCCATCTGTCTTCTCTCCAGGACAGATCCGTGCCAGACCCTCCCTCTCGGTGCAGTTGTGGCCCACGATGGTCTCAGGAGAGAAGGTGACCCTGCTGTGCCAATCACAAGAGTGGATGGACACTTTCCTTCTGACCAAGGAGGGGGCAGCGCATCCCCCGCTGCATCAGAGATCAAAGCACGAAGCTCCTATGCACCAGGCTGAATTCCCCATGAGTCCTGTGACCTCAGCCCACGCGGGAACCTACAGGTGCTACGGCTCACGCAGCTCCAACCCCCATCTGCTGTCTCCCCCCAGTGACCCACTGGAGCTCGTGGTCTCAGGTGAGGGCCCTGACCCTGTCCTCTCTGAGCTCAAAGGCTCAGCTTAAGCCTCTTTCCCTCTGTTTTGGTTCTCAGGAGCTGCTGATACGCTCAGCGCATCACAAAACGAGTCTGACTCTGAGACTGATGTGTGAGGAGATGCTCTCAGTTATGGGGCTGGCACAGAGTATTGGGTCCTGTGAAGGGGAGGTGGGTGACCTGGGTGGACATCCGGGGATCCTAGGCTGATTCTGATCCACCTTGACCTCTGTGACTTCTTTGCCCACCATCCCCAGCCTCGCACCCCCAGGATTACACAGTGGAGAATCTCATCCGCATGGGCGTGGCTGGCTTGATCCTGGTGGTCCTCGGGATTCTGTTATTTGAGGCTCGGCATAGCTGGAGAAGCTTCCCAAGATGCAGCCGGGAGGTGAACAACAGAGAGGATAATGGACCTTTCGGAGTCGTGAAGCCTCAGGAACAGATCTGATGATCCCAGGAGATTCTGGAAGAAAATCTAGGGCAATGCTATCTGGACTGTCTGCTGGTCGTTTCTAGAGGAAGGAACCAATGTTTGAGTGCAGGGACATTTTCTGGGGTAATCCATGGAGAACCATTAAAATGTGACACCTTTCCTCTCCATTAATGTTGACTTTCCTTGGTTGGATCTGCTTCTTTTCCCATCCTTAGACATGAGGCTACATCCCACAGGGCAGTCTTGGGTCCACACCTCTGCACACCTGCGTGCTCTGGTCCATGGCATGTCACACAGTCCTCTTCATTTCTCATTGCGACACTTCCTGGTGTACGTTATTGGGTCTTCATGTCTTCCATTCAGAGTTCCACACCTGGTTTAGGAGCTAATTCAATGGGAGAAGATCAGATTCCAACCAGGAAAAGATAAATGCACCATGATGCCCTCACCTCCTGTGTGGACCCTACAAGCGCTTCCCTCCTTATCAGATGCTATCTGTGTAGTTTCTCCTGAAATATCACCACTTGGAATCATCACACTGGCATTTTAAGTCACAACCCAAAGGTGTGCTAATTCTGAAAAACACATTTTTTAGACCGGGCGCGGTGGCTCATGCCTGTAATCCCAGCACTTTGGGAGGCCAAGGTAGGTGGGTCACCTGAAGTCAGGAGTTTGAGACCAGCCTGGCCAACATGGTGAAACTCCATCTCTACCAAAAATACAAAAATTAGCCGAGTGTGGTGGCACTTGCCTGTAGTCCCAGCTACTCGGGAGGCCGAGGCAGGAGAATCACTTGAACCCAGGAGGTGGAGGTTGCAATAAGCTGAGATTGTGCCACTGGACTTCAGCCTGGGTGACAGAGCAAGACTCCATCAAAAACAAACAAACATACAAACAAAATCCAATACAAAATGACAATATCAACAGATTCTATGGAAGAATTCTTAAATGATTCTTCCTACCTTCTGGTGGTCAGACATTCCTTGGCTTGAGGCAGCATAATGCCAATTTCTACCTCCCTCTTCACAAGGCTTCCTCCTGTGGGTCTCTGTCTTCACCTGGTATTCTTCTCTCTGGGTATCTTCTCGTCTTCAAACAATAGTATCAGTCAAATAAGATGAGGGCTTATTCTAATTGATTACGATCTCATCTTCTTAACTTGAACGTGTCTGCAAAGACCCTTCTCCAAATATGTTCACGTTTGTAGGTAATCAGGTTGAGAATTTCAACATATCTTTTTGGGGGACAATTCAACTCATAATAGTACCTAAAAGAAAAATACACATAGAGGCCGGGCGCGGTGGCTCAAGCCTGTAATCCCAGCACTTTGGGAGGCCGAGACGGGCGGATCACAAGGTCAGGAGATCGAGACCATCCTGGCTAACATGGTGAAACCCCGTCTCTACTAAAAATACAAAAAACTAGCCGGGCGAGGTGGCGGGCACCTGTAGTCCCAGCTACTCGGGAGGCTGAGGCAGGAGAATGGCGTAAACCCGGGAAGCGGAGCTTGCAGTGAGCTGAGATCCAGCCACTGCACTCCAGCCTGGGCGACAGAGCGAGACTCCGTCTCAAAAAAAAAAAAAAAGAAAAATACACATAGAAATCCATTTAACCAAAAAAAGTGAAATACTTATACACTGACAATTTAAAATATTGGTCAAAGAAATTTTCAAAGACCTAAATAAGTGAAAAGTCATCTGAGGATCATAAACGGGAAGGTTTAATATTGTATGGATGCCAGCATTTTTTACGAAATCATCAGAATCTGTGAAACTCCCATTAAAATTTCAATGCCTGGCCGGGCGCAGTGGCTCACGCCTATAATCCGAGCACTTTGGGAGTCCAAGGCGGGCAGATCATGAGGTCAGGAGTTCGAGACCAGCCTGGCCAACATGGTGAAACCCCATCTCTACTAAAAATACAAAAATTAGCCAGGCGTGGTGGTGCACTCCTGTAATCCCAGCTACTCAGGAGGCTGAGGCAGGAGAATCGCTTGAACCTGGAGGCAGAGGTTGTGGTGAGACGAGATTGCTCCATTTCACTCCAGCCTGGGCAACAGAGCAAGATTTCATCAAAAAAAAAAAAAAAAAAAAAAAAAATTCAGTGCCTTTTTTTAAGAAATGGAAAATTCATGTGGAATTGCAAATTACATAGAATAGCAATTTTTTTTAAAAAAGTACAAAGTTGTAGATCTCACTCTTCTCAATTTCAGAATTTATTAAAAGCTACAACAATGAGATCTATCTGGTATTGGCATGAGAATAGACACACAGGTACATGGAATAGAATGGAAAGACAAGAAAAAAAATCTATCTACATGATCAATTGACTTTTATCAAGGCTGCCAATATCATTCAACTGGAAAAAATGGCCCGTTCCACACATGGTGTTAGGAAAATGGGATATTTACAAGAAAAATGATGAAACTGGACCCTTAGACTAAACACAAAGTTAAAATGAATTGAAATTACAGCTAAAACTATAAACATGGGGGTAAATCTTCACAGCCTTGGACTTGACAATCACTTTTTAAATATAGCACTAGCAGCATAAACAACAAGAGAAAAAAGATGAATCAATGAGACTTTACCAAAATTTAACATTTTTGTGCACCAAAAGACACTATCAACAGAGTGAAAAATGGCCTACAAAACTGGAAAAACACTGCAAATTATATATGCAATAAGGATCTATTCTATCCACCAGAATATACAAAGAATATCTTCAACAACATCGAGAACAACAAACGGCCAATTAGAAAATAGTCAGAGTGCCGACACAGGTATTTCTGCACAGAAGGTGTACAGTGTACAACAAGCACATGAAGAGATGTTTCAGTGTCATTAGTCATTAGAGAAATGCAAACAAACCACAGTGAGATACCACCTCACACCTACTAGGATGGTCATATTTCAAAAACAGAAAGTAAAAAGTGTTGTTGATGATGCAGAGGAATTGGGAGTCTCATACATTGCAGGTGTGAAAATTAAATGGTCCAGCCACTGTGGAAAGTGGCTCATCAGTTCCTTGCAGAACTGAACCCATGATTAAATACATGCTAATCAGTACATGTAATGCGTCATATCAACTGAATGAAAGACCAAAATCACATGATCATCACAATAGATGCATTAAAAAGCATTTGATAAGATTCGACATCCCTTCATAATAAAAACTTTGGACACACTGGATACAGAAGGAATGTACATCAACACAATAAAGGTCACATATGACAAACAAACAGCTGACATTTATCCTGAGTGGGGAAAAGCTGAAAGTCTTTCCTCTAAGGACTGGACCAAGACAAGGGTGCCCACTTTCACCACTATTATTCAACCTCTACTGAAGTCCTAGCCAGAGCAATTAGGCAAGAGAAAGAAATAAAAGGCATCCAAATTGGAAAGAAGAAAGTCAAAGGGGTCCTGTTTGCAGATGATATAATTTTTTTTTCTACTTTAAGTTCTGGGATACATGTGCTGAACGTGCAGATTGGTTACATGTGCCATGGTGGCTTGCTGCCCCTATCAACCCATCATCTAGGTTTTAAGACCTGCATGCATTACATATTTGTCCTAATGCTCTCCCTCCCCTCTCCCCCTACTCCCTAACAGGCCCAGTGTGTGATGTTCCCCTCCCTGTGTCCATGTGTTCTCATTGTTCAACTCCCACTTATAAGTTAAAACAGGCAGTACTTGGTTTTCTGTTCTTGTGTTAGTTTGCTGAGGATGATGGTTTCCAGCTTCATCCATGTCTCTGCAAAGGACAGGAACTCATCATTTTTTATGACTGTATAGTATTCCATGGTGTATATGTGCCACATTTTCTTCACCCAGTCTATCATGGATGGGCATTTGGATTGATTCCAAGTCTTTGCTACTATAAATAGTGCTGCAGTAAATATATGTGTGCATGTGTTTTCATAGTAGAATGATTTATAATCCTTTGAGTATATACCCAGTAATGGGATTGCTAGGTCAAATGGTGTTTCTAGTTCTAGATCCTTGAGAAATCGCCACATTGTCTTCCGCAATGGTTGAACTAATTTACACTCCCACCAACAGTGTAAAAGCATTCCTATTTCTCAGCATCCTGGCCAACATCTGTTGTTTCCAGATTTTTCAGTGATCGCCATTCTAACTGGCATGAGATGGTATCTCGTTGCGCTTTAAATTTGCATTACAAAAACTTAAAGACTCCACCAGAAAACTCTTAGAACTGACAAATTTAGTAACGTTGCAGGATACAAAATCAACATACAAAAATTAGCAGCTTTTTCAGCTACACCAATAATAGTCTAGCTGAAAAGAAGTCAGGAAAGCAATCCCATTTACAACAGCCAGCAAAAATTACCTGGGAATAAATTAAACCAAGGAGGTGAAAAATCTCTGTGATAAAAATTGTAAAACTCTGAAGAAAGAAATTGAAATGGACACCCAAAACCAGAAAGATATTCCCTATTCATATATTGAAAGAATATATATTGTTTAAAATGACTATACTATGCAAAGTGATCTATAGATTCATTGCAATCCCTATCAACATACCAATGACATTCTTCACTGCAATAGAGAAAAAAAATTCTGAAATGTATATGGAATCAAAAAATACCCCAAATAGCCAAAGCAATTCTGAGCAAAAAGGACACAGCTGTAGGTATCACACTACCCGACCTCAAAACATTCTACAAAGCTATAGTAATCAAAACAACATGATTCTGGCATTAAAAAAAAAAAATGTAGTCCAATGGAACAGAACAGAGAGCCCAGAAATAAATGCACACATCTATAGTTGAGAGATTTTCAACAAAGGCCCCAAGAACATACATTGGGGAAACAAAAGTCTTGTCAACAAATGGTTCCGGAAAAACTGGACATGCATGTACAGAAGAATTAAACTAGACCTCTATATCTCACACTACACAATAATCAACTCAAGGCCAGGTGCGGTGGCTCATGCCTGTAACCCCAGCACTTTGGGAGGCTGAGGCGGGCAGATCACTTGAGGTCAGGAGTTTGAGACCAGCCTGACCAACATGGTGAGATCCCATCTCTATCAGAAAAAGAAAAATACAAAAATTAGCCAGGTGCTTTGGCATGCATCTGTAATCCCAGCTACTCAGGAGGCTGAGGCAGGAGAATCACTTGAACCCGGGAGGTGGAGGTTGCAGTGAGCCAAGATTGCACCACTGCACTCCACCCTGGGCGACACAGTGAGACTCTGTCAAAAAAAAAAAAAAAAGAATCAACTCAAAATGGATTAAAGAAATAAAGGTACTACTGGAAACTATGAAACTATGAGAAGAAAATATAGGCAAAACACTTCAGGACAATAATCTGGGCAAAGATTTTTTGGTAAGACCTCAAAAGCACAGGCAGCAAAAGCAAAAATAGGCAAATGAGATCATATCAAACTACAAACCTCCTGCACAATCATGGGAACAAACAGCAGAGTGAAGAGACCACCTACAGAATGGGAAAGAATATTTGCAAGCGAGAAATCAATCTCCAGAATATACAAGGAGCTCAAACAACGCAAAGGTTTTGAAGGATGGTGATGAGAAGGTTCTGCTACTTACAGAAAGGAAGAAGTTAGAGAAAGGAAATTTAGGAGAAACAAAACCATAAACCTAGCTTGTTCTGCTTCTCTCTGTGACTCAGTTAACGGTCTTAAACACATCTCCCTAAGCCTCTTTCCCCGGTGGGATTCCTGGGTCGTGTGAGGGCCTCATTGGTCCCTCTGGTAAACCCAGGCACAGAGTGGAGCAGCTGTCGTTTTCTCAGGATCTTCCCCTTCACATATAATTAACGCACCTACACCATGCTACTCTCAGAACCCTTCAAATAAATGTCCCCCGGTTCATTCACCACCAGAGTCCCAGCTCAGCTGGTTCCCCAGCTTAGGACTGAGTGGTATCTTGGAGGTAGTTTCCACCACAGCCCCCTTCCTCTGCTATGAGGCTCAGTGACACACCAGACACCCTCTCCAGCCAGGCTCCTGGAAGGTCTGGGTGAAGACTGGGACCCTGAGGCATTGCTCAGCAATGTGGCTTAACACAAACTTCTATGTAAAACTTCCAACCACTTTCACCAAGGGGTTACTTCCTGCATCTTGAGGTGTGAGGGCACCTTGGTTGGTCCCTGCAATATCAGATCCTATAGAGATCCTACAAACATGTTGCAAATTCTTTGAAGATTCTAGCACTTTCAGACATGCTATTGGGAAATGGTGACAGCCATAAGCTTCTAGTTCCAGGACAGAGAGCCTTAGCCCAGGGCTATGTTTTCTGAGGGTCCTCAAAGTAAACAGTTCTATGTTCCAGGAGAACCCTAGATCTCTAAGGGCAGAAAGCCACACACACGCAGGCAAAAAGCAAGAGATTCAAGGAAAAGCTGAGCAAAGAGAGGCAGGAAAACACTCACACGATGAGTCACGTTGCAGAGCTAGAACCGAGATGGAGAGAGGCACGAGCGGGCACAGAGTGTGCTCCCCAGAACAGGTGGAGAGAATGCCTTTTTCATGCCCGGAGGATAGGCTGAGTAAGGCTTGTGATCGACAATCAAGGACTATTTTTTTCCCCAGCTGTCTGCAAGAGACCTTCCATCTGAGCTCAACTGTGCCCTGCAGTAATGATGGAGAGAACATGACTTTGCTCTGCAGCTCTGGAAGTTCATTTGACCTGTGCCTTCTACAGGGAGGGGAGGCCCCTGGACACTGGCTCACTGGGGTTCAGAGACACAGTGGAGCATTCAGGCCAGCTTCTCTCGGTCTTGGGGCTGGTGATGGGACCTCTAGATGCTGCAGCTCTCTGTCAACGGCTCAGCCTGTGAGTGATCAGCCCTGGGTAACCACTGTTATTGAGGGGAAGCCATGCCTGCTGCAGGTCCTGTGAAACACTAAATCATAAAGCCATGTCTGAGGGACAGCCTGCTGGAGACATGGGAATCTTAGGGATTCCAGACAAATTGAAGCAATGAGAAACACAAAGAGGAAAAGAGAGGTTGAGTATGACGGGGGTGTCAGGTAGACAGGGCAGCTCCACACTCTCCACTGCTTCCCGTCTGGAGGCCCACTTTGGGGTCCTACTTATCCAAGTGAGTGAAGAAAGAGGTCAGGACAAACACAGATGCAGTTTGGGGAGATAAGTGGTGGCCTCAGCCCCTCGCCTTTTTCCATCTTCCGGAAGCCCCTCCTGAGTTCTCACCAAAGAGAGATTTCCCATTTGGAAACTCGGATATTTATTATCCCAGGCGGAGGCAATGTCTCTTGATTATGGGCACTTTCCATCACCAGGCACCTGCTAGTCCTCTCTATACCTTCCCTCTCAGGAAAGGAATTGTCCCTCATGGGATTCCAGGGAAGACCCCCAGGACCCCTATCAGTCACTAGGGAGATGACAGAGTAGAGGAAGGCAGGGGACCAACACTCCATAGAGAATGGTCCTACTTCGGTGGGACAAGGGAGGCTCTCCCTCACCCATTTGCTGTCCTGTTACCTTGGAACCCTAGGAGAACTTGTTAGTCACCCACAGAATCCACCCTTGAATGTGGTGTACAAAGTGGTGCTGTTAGCCTCCAGTGTGAAGTCCCTGGGGAGATGGAAGGCCCCCGTGTGAGTGAAGGCTGTGCCACCTCCAGCTGTGGGACCTTGGGCTAGGCAGCCCCTCCCGAGTTCCTAGGTTCCCCATCCACATCTGAGACTGTGGTCAGTGCATCTGAGACTGTGGTCAGTGCGGGAATCCGCAAGACCCTTCAGCCTCCAATGCTCTGGGACGGAGGCCCCGTCCACAGGGAGGAAGGGGTCAGAGTGACCTGAGCCCCTACTCAGGAGCGAGTCTAATCCACTCTCCATCAGGGCCTGTGGGGAAGGGAAGATGAAGAAACGGAGCCTGCACCTGGCTGTGTGGGCGCAGTAGGTGAGGGGGAGGATGAGGGCTCCTGAGAGTGTGCCGTGTGGCAGAGACCCTGCAGCACACTCAGGAAGGGCTCTGGAAGGATCCAAGGAACGTTTCCAAGAAGAGGGAAGAGTAAGTGACAGAGACCCTCAACTGTGGATTTCACTGAGGTGCCCATGATGATATAGGGAGAATGGGGGTGTCTGGGCAGGAAGAATATCGTCGGGGTGAAACGGGTGGTGATGGGCTCCGTGTCAGAACTCCTGTGGAGGGAGGGTCCTGGCCCACATGAAAAGGTCTCTGATCCTACCCCAGCCCCCAGCCCCTGTTCTCCAGGATGACACTGTGGGAATTCCATCAGGAGGGGTGTGATAGGGCTGGTCTTCCTGGCTCTATTCACAATGCTGGCTGGGGCCTGGGAACCCATGGGGAGCCACAGGTGGAAATGGAGGAGACTCGATGAACCCAGCAGCAATAAACATGGGGTCTGACAATGGAACTCACTTCCTGAAGCCAAGAAAGGCACTTGTAGGACAAAAGGGACAGGGCGGTGGCTTGCTTGGTTCTGTTCACTGACAACCCACAGGAGATGTCCAGTCCTCTTTTTATTTATTATTTTATTTTATTTTATTTTATTTTATTTTATTTTGAGATGGAGTTTTGCTCTTGTTGGCCAGGCTAGAGCACAATGGTGCGATCTTGACTCACTGCAACCTCTGCCTTCTGGGTTCAAGCGATTCTCCTGCCTCATCCTCCCATGTAGCTGGGATTACAGGCGCCTGCCACCACAGCCAGGTAGCGTTTGTATTTTTAGTAAAGACGGGATTTCGTCATCTTGGCCAGACTGGTCTCAAACTCCTGACCTCATGAGATGTGATCCGCCCGCCTCGGCCACCCAAAGTGCTGGGATTACAGACATGAGCCACCGCACCCAGCAAGAGTTTCAGTGCTCTGTCGGATTCCCTGCCTACTCCATGTTACATGTAATGTTCCACCTCAGGCGTGTTTCCTCTCCTTTCTGTCTCCTTCCTCTTCTCTTTCTCCTTTTTTCTTTTCAATTTTTATTTTTTGAGACAGAGCCTTGCTCTGTTGCCCAGGCTGGAGCGCAGTGGCGCAATCTCGGCTCACTGCAACCTCTGCCTCCTGGGTTCGAGAGATTCTCCTGACTCAGCCTTTTGAGTAGCTGAGATTACAGTTGCATGCCACCACATCCGGCTATTTTTTGTATTTTTAGTAGAGATGAGGTTTCACCATGTTGGCCAGGTTGGTCTCGAACTTCTGCCCTCAGATAATCCACCCGCCTCGGCCTCCCAAAGTGCTGGGATTACAGGCGTAAGTCACCACTCCCAGTCCTGAGTGATCTTTCCTCTTTAGTGTGTTCTCACAACCACCTCTCACTGGGCTTTCTTGTTCTTTTTTTTTTTAGACAGAGTTTGGCTCTCCTGACCAGGCTGGAGTGCAGTGGTGTGATCTCGGCTCACTGCAACCTCCGCCTCCTGGGTTCAAGCGATTCTCTCACCTCAGCCTCCTGAGTACCTGGGATTACGGATGCACGTCATCACACCCGGCTAATTTTTGTATTTTTAGTAGAGACAGGGTTTCACCATGTTGGTCAGGTTGGTCTCGAACTCCTGACCTTGTGATCCGCCTGCCTCAGCCTCCCAAAGTGCTGGGATTACAGGCGTGAGCCACCGCGCCCGGCCAGCTTTCTTGTTCTTATCCCTTAGTTCTCTGCCAGGGAATAAGATAGAAAACACTCCCTCAACCACATTCTAGTCATGGTCCCTATTCTCATATTTCCACTTCTCTCTCTCTTTGGCAATAAATTAATTAATTGAGAAACAAGTTGCTGAATGTTCATCTTCTGCTAAACTGCATCCCCTAATTTTCCCAGAGCCTCCCCTAATGAAATCGACTGTATTTACTGAAAGCAGGAAGTGGGTCTCTTCAGATCAGGATGACTGTCTCCTGGGGACATATTTGTCTTCGCATCGGTGGGGAAAAGGAAAGTCGATGTCATGAGTGGAGGCTCTGAGAAAATAAGGGCTGTGTTTTCAGTTTAGACTCCCGCCCAGTTGGTAGCTGACCTAGACGTGATGTTAGGTCTACCCTCCACGGGCAGGTTTTCAGACAAAGGAGCCCTGGCCATCAGGGGACACCTCAGGTTTGGGCTGAGATGTGTGCAGAGGGCCTGGGTCCTCCTGAGCCCCCACACTGGGGGGAATCAGAGACAGGCCCAGCAAGAGGCTGTGTCCACTTCCTGTGGGTTGACAGCTGTGGGGACCCAGACAGGCGGCAGCAGGCTCTGACCTAACCACATCCGCGCGTCTGTCTGTCCTGGAGGGTCGTGTGGTCTCCCGTCCCACAGCTGGAGCACGCAGAGCAGGCATCATGGTGTCCATCCTCCCTGTTCTTCTGTGCCTCAGTCAGTGGTGGAGAGACGAGGGACAGGAGGGGCACTGGGCTGGGGTGAGGGGGCTCCCACAGCAGCCTTGTTCACTGGAGACCCTCAGGGGTCCAGTGGCTACTGGTGCTCCAGCAGGAAGGGAAGCAGTCACACCTCTGTCTTCCAAATCCCCCACAGGAAACTCTCCTCCATGGCTGAGTCTGGGCCAGAATACCCGAGCACCTGCGGGTGAGTCTCTGCTAAGCTCCCCTGCCCTACCTCACACTCAGCACCCGGACTCTCATCTCAGGGCCTTCTGAACTGAGGGTGAGAAAATCAAGAGGGTCCATGGCCTGAGCTGGGAATGAGGGGCAGGGGAGGTCTGTGGACTCCAGCCTGTGGTTTCTTCCAGGGATCCTCCCCAAACCCAGCCTCTGGGCTGAGCCAGGCTCTGTGATCAGCTGGGGGAGCTCCGTGACCCTCTGGTGCCAGGGGACCCTGGATACCCAGGGTTACCATCTCACCAAGGAAGGAAGCACCATGACCTGGCACCAACAGAGCCCACCAGAGCCCAGGAACAAGACCAACTTCTTCATCCCATCCATGAGAGAGCACTATGCAGGGACATACCGCTGTCACTATCTCAGCTCTGCAGGCTGGTCAGAGCTCAGTGACCCGCTGGAACTGGTGGTGACAGGTAAGAGGACACTCAGGGGTCCCAGCCCCAGGCTCTGCCCTCAGGAAGGAGGTCAGCTCTCAGGGGCATCTTCGTTCTAATAACTCAGCCCTGGGGGATGATGTGGGAGGCATGAGTCCCATTTAAGACAGTGTCTCCTTCTTTCCTAGGAGCCTACAGAGAACCCACCCTCTCAGCCTTGCCGAGCCCTGTGGTGACCTCAGGAGAGAACGTGACCATCCAGTGTAGCTCAAGGCTGGGATTTCAGAGGTTCATTTTGATTGAGGAAGGAGAAAACAAGCTCTCCTGGATGCTGGACTCACAGGAACTCTCCAACGGGCTGTTCCTGGCCCTGTTCCCTGTGGGCCCTGTGGCCCCCAGTCACCGGTGGATGTTCAGATGCCATGGATATTACAGGAACATCACCCGGGTGTGGTCAGAACCCAGTGATACCATGGAGATCCTGGTCTCAGGTACAGACATCTGCTCCTTGCCCGATTTATTTTTGAGAACTCACTCTCAGGGAGTCCCACGTAGGAGGGTGGAACAGGGGAAGTTTGGGACTCCTGAGCCCAGAGAGACTGAGTGTGAGAGACAGTGAGACCTGCAGGGCCAGAACGGGAGAAGGAAGGGGTGTGGGAGGAACCAGTCCTCCTAGTCCCAACTCTTGTTTTCCTCCAGGCGTGTCTAGGAAGCCCTCCCTCCTGACCCCGCAGGGCCCTGTCGTGGCCCCTGGAGAGAATCTGACCCTGCAGTGTCGCTCTGATGTCGGCTACGACAGATTTGCTCTGTACAAGGAGCAGGGACATGACCTCCTCCAGGGCTCTGGCCAGCAGCCCCAGGCTGGGCTCTCCCAGGCCAACTTTACCCTGGGCCCTGTGAGGGTGTCCCACGGGGGCCAGTACAGATGCTACGGTGCACACAATCTCTCCTCCGAGTGGTCGGCCCCCAGTGACCCCCTGGACATCCTGATCGCAGGTGAGGAGCCCAGCGGGTTCAGTCAGGGACCCAGGCTCTGCACAGGCCCTGCTGGTGGAGCCCAGGTGGTGATGGCCGGGATGAGGGATGGGGGTCCCAAGGGAGAAAGACACAGAGAGAGACAGGGGATGGGTGGGGAGGGGGAGACTCAGAGAAAACAGAGACAGAGAGACTGAGGGCCCCAGAGAGAGGCCTGGGGAAGTCTCAGCTCAGAACAAGGTGGGAGCCCCTCACCCATCCTTCTTCTCTCCAGGACAGATCCCTGACAGACCCTTCCTCTCAGTGCAGCCGGGCCCCATGGTGGCTTCAGGAGAGAACGTGACCCTGCTGTGTCAGTCACGGAGCCCGATGGACACTTTCCTTCTGACCAAGGAGGGGGCAGCCCATCCCCCGCTGCGTCTGAGATCAGAGCACCGAGCTCAGCAGCACCAGGCTGAATTCCCCATGGGTCCTGTGACCTCAGCCCACGCGGGGACCTACAGGTGCTACAGCTCACACAGATTCTTCCCCTACCTGCTGTCTCACTCCAGTGACCCCCTGGAGCTCGTGGTCTCAGGTGAGGGCCCTGACCTTGTCCTCTCTGAGCTCAAAGGCTCAGCTCAGGCCCTGCCCCCAGCAGAGCTCAGGATGCTAAGGAAAGAGGGGAGTAAAAGGAGAGGGCCCAGCCCATAAGAGGGTGGAAATTGTCAGGGACCTCCTAATCCTGGGCTCCCACCCCAGAGACCTCAGATGGGGCTAAAGGCCAGGGAGGACTGAAATGAGATACGGAGGAACCTTGGAGGAATCATACTTAGACTGAGGATAGAAGATGGAGGCTCCACCCACTCCCCACCTGGGCTCCCCCAGCGGCCCCGTAACACTCAGTGCATACCTGAGACTAAGGGGAGATTGTGCATCTGCTCACTGCAGCAATGCAGGCAAATATTCAACAGCAAACCTCGTGTGCAATTCCTTTCTGTCCTTTATTTTTTACGTCCACGTATCTATTGTTTCTCTTTCTGTTTCTGAAGATTTCAAAGCAATGCTGGCATTTATAATTTACACATTTAATTTGGTAGGTAGCGTTATGATGTAAAATGACTGTGCTCTGATTTTCTTTGGGATTAAATTAAATATGTGCATTCATGATGGAGAATAACTTCTTATTAATAATGTCTGTTTATCCAATACATTTAAAATTAAACTTTATACATTTATATAAGCAGGCCTTTGAAGTTATATTCATAACAACTGTGGACATTGTGAATTTTAAGGATTGTTTTACTACTTGAATAATTTGAAAGGCTTTGATTCCTTTCTATCTTCTAAAATTAGTTAAGTATAGATGAGAAAGTTCTTGGTTTGAGTATGCTAATTTTAGTTCCCATTAACTTACCCCTGACACACTCCCTTTCAATCCTTTCCCAAATGATCTCTTCTGATTTATTGATAATAATTACATTAACCACAAGAAAATGGAGGACAAACTTGTTTCTAAATTTTATAATACTCTTCTCACTTCAAATTTGTATGTATGTGTTTATACATACCCCACACACCATTACCTATCTTATAATGTATACTATGTATTATATATTTATATATACCTACACACTATTATCTATCCTATAATATATATTATGTATTATATATTTATATATACCCACACACTATTATCTATCTTATTATGCACTGTGTATTATATATTTATGTATACACAATTATATATCTTATTATATATTTTGTATTATTTATGTATCTACACCCACACAGTATTATATATCTTATAATATATATTATGCATTACATATATACACACTATTATATATCTTATGTATTATTTATTATATATTTATATATTAACATATATGTTATACATAAATATATATATCAATATATTTATTATATATCAATATATTTATATATAACATATAAATATATAAATATATTTATATACAATATATAAATACATAAAGTATATATATTTATATTATATATTAATATATAATATATAAAATATATAAATATTTGATATATTATATTAAATAAATATATCATTAATATAATAAATATATTTATATATTAATAAATATATTTGATATATTATATTAAATAAATATATTATATTTATATATTATATATAAATATATTACATATTTATATATAACATATATTAACACACTATTATATATTGTATTATATATTTAGAGATACACATACTATCATACATCTTATTATATATTATGCATCATGTATTTATATATACACACTATTATATATCATATATTATGTGTTATATATTTATATATACACACTATTGTGTATCTTATAATATATAATGTATTATATATTTAGATATACACACACTGTTATATGTCTTATTATATTTTATGTATTATATATTTAGATATATACACTATTATATATCTTATTACATATTTATATGTATACACACACTATTATATATGTTATTATATATTATGTATTATATATTTATTTATACACACACTATTATATATCTTATAATACATACTATGCATTTTATATTTACATGCACACATATTATATATCTCATAATATATATTATGTATTACACATTTGTATATACACACACTATGATATATCTTCTAATACATAAGCATTATATATTTACATACACACACTATTATATCTCAATTATGTATATACACATATTTATTCCTGTGCATATATGTATGTATGCACCTCTGCTGCATCAGGAAAAGGTTCTATCACATAACTACAGAACAGTTAGGAGAAATGTAGACACAAAGGAATGCAGTAACTGAGGGACATGTTGACTTAAGTCTCTTCAACTCCTCACACACCTCCCCTCTTTTTTTGGTTGATTCTCAGGAGGAGCTGAGACCCTCAGCCCGTCACAAAACCAGACAGACTCCAAGACTAGTGAGTGAGGAGATGTTCTCCGTTATGGGGCTGGCACAGAGGGTCAGGTCCTGTGAAGGGGAGGTGGGCATCCTGGGTGGACATCCAGGGGTCCTGGGTCATGATGATCTACCCTGACCTCTGTGACCTCTTTGTCCACCATCCCCAGCCTCACACCCCCAGGATTACACCGTGGAGAATCTCATCCGCATGGCCGTGGCTGGCTTGGTCCTGGTGGTCCTTGGGATTCTGCTGTTTTAGGATTGGCACAGCCAGAGAAACTCCCAAGATGCAACCAGGAGGTAAACACAAGAGAGAACAATACACCCGTCAGAGTGCTAGAGCCTTGGCAATGAATCTGATGGTCCCAAAAGGTTCTGAAAGAAAGTCTGGACCATCATTTGGGAAACTGTCTACTGAGAAGGTCGAGAAGGGGAGGTATGGGTCAGGTGCAGGAAGATATCTGGGTGCCTGTAGAGAATGCTTCCTCTATTAAACCTCCATTAAATGGCGGTGATTTCCATCCTGCTGTTGTGGACCCTCTGTGACTGCCCCTCCCTTCCTTTTGCTCCCTGTGACGTGAGGGCACATCCCCCGTGGTGGGTTTGCGTCCACACCCCTGTGATCATGTGCTCTGGTCCACTGTCATGTAATGCATTTTTCTTTGTTTCCAACTGCCACATTCCCTGAAGTGAACTATTGATTCTCCATCTCTTCAGTTCTGAGCATACATCTGGATTAAATAACTGGAATAGGTGGGCAAATGTGTATTTGGGACTTTGAAACATGAGTCTGAGGCCAGGCACAGTGGCTCATGCCTGTAATACCAGCACTTTGGGAGGCCGAGGTGGGCAGATCACCTGAGGTCAGGAGTTCTAGGCCAACCTGGTCAATACGGTGAAACCCCATCTCTACTAAAAATTTTAAAAATTAGCTGGGCATGGTGGGGCATGCCTGTAATCCTAGTTATTCGGGAAGCTATGGCAGGAGAATTGCTTGAACCTGGGAGGCGGAGGCTGCAGTGAGCCGAGATTGGGCCACCACACTCCAGCCTGGGCAACAGAACAAGACTCCATCTCAAAAACTAAAAATAAAAAATACACTTCCTTGGTCCTTTCTGTTGGACTCATGTTTCAAAGTCCCAAATACACACACGGAGGAGGTGGCTCAGTGCTGACCAGGGGCTCCGGTCAATGAGCAGAGATGTCCCAGAGCCCATCTGTAAAATCTCAGAGAAGGCGTGGTGGCTCATGCCTGCAATCCCAGCACTCTGGGAGGCTAAGGCAGGTGGATCACCTGAGGTCAGGAGTTCAAGACTAGCCTGGAAAACATGGTGAAACCCCATCTCTAATAAAATTATAAAAATTAGCTGAGCGTGGTGGCAGGCACCTTTAGTCCCAGCTACTTGGGAGGCTGAGGCAGGAAAATTGCTTGAACCCAGAAGGCAGAGGTTGCAGTGAGCCAAGATCACGCCATTACACTCTAGCCTGGGGGACAGAGCAAGACTCTGTCTCAAAAAAAAAAAAAAAAACTCAAGGAGAACCAGAGCTTCCAGCCTCGCCCAGAGTCTTGACTCACTCCCTGTCTGTGAGGACCCTAGGGAGCCTCTTCTGTTCCACACAGAAGTGGAAACTTCCTCCTTAATAACCCCTTGATGGTCCCAGGCACTGGTGACCACTGAGCTTTGCTCTCTCTTTTTTCTTATGATTCTCTGTCTACTTCCGGTGCTATCACTTTACTTTTTGTGCATAAGACCATGAGTAATGTTTTAGAAACTTTCTATTAAATTTCTCAGTGCTAGGAACAACTGAGGTTTTCGATTGAGTGCCTCAAATGTCTACCCTTACTGTGGAGTCCAACAACAGGATTCTAACAAGTCCCAACCCCTTCATGCCTTAACCTGATCTGGAAATAAATTATATTTGAGCTCATCCCATACCCCAGCCACATCAAGCCCCACAATCACTCTGAGAAGTGAGATTTATAGCAAAATGCTCCAAACAAGGAAACTAAGGTTCAGGCAAGGGATGTTAATGTGTCCATTTACATAAATAAAAAATGGTAGATGATCAGCTTTCCCTTTGAAATCAGAGTACTAATCTGACTCATTGTTCCCTGAATTTTAGAGGCAGAACCTCAGGGGGAGATAAGAATCCTACCCCAGGAAAGTTACCAAAATCAGAAAGGAAACAATGACATCAGTACAGATGCTACAGAATTCCAAAGATTCTAAGTGGACATTATGAAGACATTATTCAGCTTAGATGAAGTGGTCACATATCACAAGAAAACCAATTGTCTAAAACAATCTCTGAAATACCTAGACATTCAAAATCATTGAGTTATTAAATAAAATACATTTTAAAATTAAACTCTTTTCAGGAAATAAACTTCAATGTCCCTTAGTGCACTCTCCAAAACATGTAGATAAGAATAAATACTGTTCTGAAAGACATGTCCCTGGAATTACAAGCATTCAATATAATTTAAAAGGCAATCATAAAAATATAAAATGGACATATCAGGAGAAGACCATCTCTGAGTTTTATATGAGTTAGTTTCTCATATAAACTTAGCTGAAAACAAATTTTTTAATTGGTCAAAAAAATTTAAGAAAATTAAAAAATGAATATTTAAATACAAATCAGCTTCCCCTTCAAAATCAGAGCAATAATCCAACTCATTGCTCCCTAAAGTTTGAAGTTAGGGCCGTGGAAGGAGGATGAGAATTCCACCCTAGGAAAAGGACCAATATCAGAATTACCAATCACCAGTCCAAGTAGATGATTGATGTGTCAACTCAAGAACCCCTGGCAGGGTGCAGGGGCTCACACCTGTAATCCTAGCACTTTGGGAGGCCGAGGCAGGTGGATCACTTGAGGTCAGGAGTTTGAGACCAGCCTGTCCAATATGGCAAAACTCTGTCTCTACTAAAAATTCAAAAATTAGCTGGGCGTCTTGTGGTGTGAGGTGATTTTGACATCACACCCACACCTTTGACTAGAACACCTAACAAAGGAAATACAGTCGTGGAGCTGGTCATTAAAGGGGGCTCCTCAAAAGCTCAGGAGTGGACTAGGTGAGGGGGTCATTTCTCCGCCCTCACCACAGAGTGCTGGGGACAGCTGCACAAAAATACGAAGGAGCCATGTGGCTGAGTAACAAACTATCTGCCAGCCAACATTCTTAAGCACTACCCACTGAATCACAGACCAAAACACAACACCAAAATATTTTGCCAGTATACAGCACCTGTGAAAACTAAGGCAAAGACTCAGCCACAAATAAAGATTCTATATGAGTCCCAGTCCTCTCAAAATACCCAGAAATAAAGACAACTGACTATGCTTAACTTACATCATAGTTAAAGGAACACCAGCCTCATACATGAAGAAGAATCAATACAAGAACTCTGGCAACTCGATAGTTCTCCAGAAATCCAATTGTTAGCCATACTAAGATGACTGAAATGACAGACACAGAATTCAGAATCTGGATACTAAGGAAACTCACCAAAATCTTGGAGAAAGATGAAGACCAATCCAAAGAATCCAGCAAAATGATCTAGGAGCTGACACATGAAATATCCATTTTAAGAAAGAACCAAACTGAACTCCTGAAACTGAAGACTTCGCTTCAAGAATTTCACAATACAATCAGAAGCAACAAAAGCAGAAGAGATCAAGCTAGGGAAATAATCTCAGAGCTTGAAAAATAGATCTTTGAATCAACCTAGTCAGACAAAAATTTTTTAAAATATTTTTAAAAACTGAATGAAATCTCTGAGAAATATAGGATTATGTAGAGACACAAAATATATGGCTCATTGGAATTATTGAAAGAGAAGAAGAAAGAGTAAGCAATGTAGAAAACATATTTGAGGACATAGTCCATGAAAATTTTCCCAATCTTGCTAGAGAGGAAGACATATAAATTCAAAAAAAAAAAATGCAGAAAACCCATGTGGGATATAACACAAAGTGACCATCCCCAATATACACAGTTATCAGATCCTCCAAGGTCAACACAACAGAAAAAAATCTTAAAGGCAGCTAGAGAGAAGGAGCAGGTCACCTACAGAAGGAACCCAATCAGGCTAACCGCAGAACTCTCAGTGGAAATCGTATAAGCCAGAGAGATTAGGAGCCTGTTTCAGCATTATTAAAGAAAAGAAAATCCAACCAAGAATATCATATCCCATCAAACTAAGCTTCATAAGCAAAAGAGAAATAAAATCCTTCTCTGACAAGGAAGCACTAAAAGAATTTGTTAGCACTAGACCACCATGACCACCATTACAAGAGATCCTTAGTGGAGTGCTCAATAGGAAACAGAAGGTAAAAACCTGCTACCACAAAAACACACTCAAGCCATAGCTCACAAATAATATAAAGCAATTACACTATCAAGTCTATAAAACAGCCAACAACATAATGACAGGACCAAAATTTCATATATCAATATGAACCCTGAATGTAAATGGCCTAAATTCCCCACGTAAAAGGCATAGAGTGGCAACATGGATAAAAAGCCAAGAGCCAACTGCCTGCTGTCTTCAAGAGACCCATCTCACATGAAATGACACCCACAGGCGGCTCAAAGTAGAAGGATGGAGAAATATTTACTAGGCAACCAGGAAACAAAAAAAAAGAGAAGGCATTCCTATCCTTATATCACATGAAACACACTTTAAATCAACAGCAATCAGGAAGGACAAAGGAGGGCATTACAAAATGATACAGGGTTCAATTTGACAAGAAGACTTAACTATTCTAAATATATATGGACCCAACTTTGAAGCACACAGATTCATAAAACAAGTTATTCTTCACCTATGAAAAGAGTTAGACAGTCACATAATAATAGTAACGGACTTCAACATCCCACTGACAACATCAGATGGATCACTAAAACAGAAAACTAACAAAGAAATTCTGGTCTTAAAGACAACACTGGACCAATTGAATGTAAGAGACATCTACAGAGTATTCCACCCAACAACTGCAGAATATAGATTCTTCTTATCTGCACACACAAAAAAACATACCATATTCTAAGATTGGCCACAAAGCAAGTCTCAATAAATTCAAAGAATCAAAATCATAACAAGGCACATAATAAAAATGGAAAAAAATACCAAGATCATCTCTTAAAACTACAGAAAAACATGGAGATTTAACAACTTGTTTCCAAATGAATATTAAGAGCCATCTATGACAAATCCACAGCCAACATCATATTGAATGGGCAAAAAATAGCCCATGGAGAAGAGTTTGAATCTCAGAAGAAAACAACAAAAATACGTCAAAAGTCTTTCATGTCAGCACAAAATTCAGTCATCTCCTGTATGAGAGATTGGATCTGAGACGTGTTTTGAGTTGGCAATAGTGAAGGATGCAAGGTGTCAATTCTAGTCGGAACAATTTCCAGGAAGCCATGTTCCACTCTTGAGCAAACAACCACTGGGCCTCATGCAAGGCAAAAAGAGCCTGTGTACGTCATCCTCTCATGATGTGGTCAGCATGTCAACAGCATGAGCCCCTCACAACATCCTGTGTGCTGCTGAGCTGAGCTGAGCTGGGGCGCGGCCGCCTGTCTGCACCGGCAGCACCATGTCGCTCATGGTCATCAGCATGGCATGTGTTGGTGAGTCCCAGAAGGGAATCGAGGGAGGGAGCACTGGGGTGGATATCTGGGCCTGGAGGTAAAGATATGGGCCTGAGGTGGAGATACGAGCCTGGAGTGGAGATATGGGCCTGGAGTGGAGATATAGGCCTGGAGTGGAGATATGGGCCTGGGGTGGAGATATGAGCTGGAGTGGAGACATGGGCCTGGAGCTTTAGATATGGGCCTGGAATGGAGATATGGGCCTGGAGATAGAGATATGGGCCTGGAGTGGAGATACTGGTTTGGAATGCAAGTATGGGCCTGGAATGAAGATACGGGCCTGGAGGTGGAGATATGGGCCTGGAGTGGAGATATGAGCCTGGAGTGAAGATATGAGCCTAGAACTGTAGATATGGGCCTGGAGTGAAGATATGAGCCTAGAACTGTAGATATGGGCCTGGAGTGGAGATATGGGTCTGGAGTGGAGATACTGGCTTGGAATGCAAATATGGGCCTGGAATGGAGATACGGGCCTGGAGGTGGAGATATGGGCCTAGAGTGTAGATAGGGGCCTGGAACTGTAGATATGGGCCTGGAGTGAAGATATGAGCCTGGAACTGTAGATATGGGCCTGGAGTGGAGATATGGGTCTGGAGTGGAGATATGGGCCTGGAGGTGATGTACAGATGGATCATCCATCATGATCTTTCTTTATAGGGTTCTTCTTGCTGCAGAGGGCCTGGTCACATGTGGGTGAGTCCTTCTCCAAACCTTAGGTTGTCATCTCCCCACATAAGATGATTTTCTTGAAACATGAGGCAGGCAGCACAAGGGGTTGACTGATGGGATGACGATGGGAAGCCATGTGGGAATCTCTCATGAACTAGGAAAAGGAAGCCATGGGAAGCTTGGCCCACAGTTCTGTCCTAGCCCTCCCTGTTCTTTCTTTCCCTTGGCTGAGTCTGTGGGGACCCTGGGGGAGACTGGAGTGCTCAAAGCAGCAGTGTGTGGGGAAGAAGTGGTGTCACCGACAGAGGAAGGGAGGGAAGCAGTGCAAGAACAGCCAGCCTCTGAGGACAAGAACGTAACTCACACCCTCCAGTGTTTCCATGATGGTCGGGGCTGCAGTGTTGCCGCTGTCATTCTACCAGAAGCGGGGTGGGGAACCACAGTCATGATCCTGACATTTCAGATCTTCTAATGAGGGCTTAGTTGTTTATTTTGGTTCATGCATTAGCTGATATTCCATTCACAAAGGTCATGCCCTCCATCCTGTGTCTACTTTGTGTTTTTTTATGTGAGTAATCTTGCAGTATTAAAATCTAGTAAGAGTCACTTATTCAGCACTTGCTCAAAGTTCTCAGCTGACACTTTTCTTGTAGGGAGATGCCATGTCTATGCGAGATGGGTTCTTCCTGTAGCCCTGGGCACCCAGGTGTGGTAGGAGCCTTAGAAATGTGGAAAGTGGGGAGAATCTTCTGAGCACAGGGAGGGAGGGGCTGCTCCACATCCTCCTCTCTAAAGGCTGTGCCTCCTTCTCCCCCAGATGGTCAGGACAAGCCCTTCCTCTCTGCCTGGCCCAGCGCTGTGGTGCCTCAAGGAGAACACGTGAGTCTTCAGTGTCACTCTCATCTTGGGTTTACCATCTTCAGTCTGTACAAGGAAGATGGGGTGCCTGCCCCTGAGCTCTACAACAGAAGATTCTGGAAGGACATCCTCCTGGGCCCTGTGACCCCGGCACACGCAGGGACCTACAGATGTCGGGGTTCACACCTGCACTCCCCCACTGAGTGGTCGGCTCCCAGCAACCCCCTGGTGATCACGGTCACAGGTCAGAGGGCTCCTGTCTGGGCTTCTCCTTGTCCCACCTCCTGAATCCCAGAGCTTCTGCTGGGGGTGTCCACCAGGGTCCCATCACCCAGGACCTGACTGTCTTTAGGGTAAAGGGGGATTCAGTACAGAAAAATAGGTACTGTGGTGGGAAGAATAATTGTCCCCAGTTATGGCTACATGGTAATCAGTGGACCCTGTGACTCTTTATGTTATAGGGCAGGGGACTGAAGGGGAAGATGGAGCTCAGGTTGTTGATGAGTTGACCTTGAGATGGGGAGACGTCCTGGACTGTCCCACTGGGCTCAGTGTAATCACAAGGGACCACATGAGAGGAGGAGGATGAGGAGAGTGGGGATTAGAACAGCATAGTGGGAGGGAGACTCACTACAGGCTTTGAAGGTGAAGGAAGGCCACGAACCATGAAGGCAGGTGGCTCTAAGGGCTGGAGAAGTCAAGGGAACTGATTCTCCCTCAGTCTCCAGTGGAAGCACAGCCCTGCAGATGCCTTGATTTTAGCCCAGAGAGAACTGGGTCAGATTTCTGTTCTCCATTAGTAGAAGGGGTTATTGTATTCTCTCCTGCCACCATGTTTGTGATAATTTTCTACAGCAGCAACAGGAAACCAACACAGGAACTCAGGTCAAGGACAAGTTAAGAAACCAAACAAGGAGAAGGTTGGCTACACTGATTTCAGCACAGGCGGAATACTGATGCTACCACCAGGCTCGATCCACAGAGGAAGGGGTTGATTCTCCTGGAACCAGCACTAGGGGCCACCCTATGGCAGCTGGGACCACGGAAAAGGCACAGACATGGCAGGAGAGGCTCCCAACCCCCATCAGGAACAGGGACATTGGTACCTGCCTTACTGATGAGTTCACACCTCCTGCCAGCCATTCCCATTTGTCCAAAAGAGATTGATTCAGGCTGCTGAGAGCCTGGACATGCAGCCTGTCGTGGTTCCTCTTCCAGCCCCACATAAACACCAGCAAAGAGATTAGTGGGAAACAGATACAACAGCCTAAGAGATGACACTGAGCCCAGTGGGAAGGGAATCAGGGGTCCTAGAGACAGAGAGACAGGGAAGAGGGAGGGAGACAGATGGAGGGACCTGCACCAGGGTTATGGGCACAGAAAAGAACATGGAGACACAGACAGGGAGGAGAGAGGTAGACACCATGGAGGGGAAGTCTCACTTATTCCAGGTCCCATGAATGGGATGAGAAAGGGAGACGCCATCTGAACTCACAACCTCTCTTCTTAGGAGTCTACAGAAAGCCTTCCCTCCTGGCCCACCCAGGTCCCCTGGTGAAATCAGGAGAGATGGTCGTCCTGCAATGTTGGTCAGATATGAGGTTTGAGCATTTCCTTCTGCACAGAGAGGGGATCACTGAGGACCCCTTGCACCTCACTGGACAGCTCCATGATGGGGGTTCCCAGGCCAACTCTTCCGTGGGTCCCATGATACCTGCCCTTGCAGGGACCTACAGATGTTTTGGTTCTGTCGCTTACTCCCCCTATGAGTGGTCAGCTCCCAGTGACCCTCTGGACATCGTGATCATAGGTGAGAGAATCCAGACCTGCCTCTCACCCTTGCAGGGACAGGGAGTGAATGATCTAGCACCGGAAGCCCCAGGTGGTCATGAGGAAGATGAGTGTGGGATTCTCATGGAGAGAAAGTGACTTCATGAGGTCTGTACCAACAGAGGTAGAGAAACAGGAGACACAAGTACAGACCGCACATCATAACGTAGAAGCCAGACACAGGGACCATACAGCGTGTTAGGAAAAGAGATAAAGAGGTAAAGAAGACACACAGAGAGACAGACATGTCCCAGAAGAGGTGTCCTTCCATGCCGACTTTGTTCAGAGACCAGGCACAGGTTAGAAGGTTCTGTTCTGTTTCACCTCCACAAAGTGTTCTCTACCAGGAGAACCCAAAGAGACACGTCTATCTGGCCTGAGTTGGGCCCTGTGGCCCCAGGCTTGTGGCACCTACAGATGCCATGTTTATTCTTAAACCTCTGCCTTCCATGCAGTGGAGCTGTCATCGTCCCAGGACACCATGGCCCCAGGTGAGGGAGCAGAACACCAACCCCTGTATGCTGTGAGTTCCTGGAGTCCCCAGACTGGATTCTGAGGCTCATATTCAAATAACACCACATGTTATAGGATTACTGAGAACAAAAGCCCACAGAGAGACACGGAGTGAAATCAGGGAAACCAAAAAGCGAAGACATGAACACACACACAAAATGAGCCAGAAGAAGGGAATTGAGAGACTCACAGACATATAAAGAGATAGAAAAAGAGGGCAGAGCAGTGAGCATATGATGGAAGGGAGCAGAGAAATGCCCTAAAATCAGAGCCCTGAGGGAGGGGCACGAAAACAGGGAAAGATAAAGATGTGGAGATGGATTGCAGAGATGCCAAAAGAGAACTAGAGAGACTGTGAGGCAGAGAAAAGGAGAAGGAGAAAGACAGATGATAGATAGATATAAATGGATGAAAGATAAGAGATAGATGATAGATAACAGAGAGATAGGTGATAGATAAATAGATGATGAATGACTGATAGACGATATAGATAGAGAAGTAGATAGATAGACAGATGATACATAAAGAGACAGAGAGAGAGAAAGACAGACACGTGATGATAGATAGATGGATAGATACATACATACATTGATTGATAGATGATAGATAACAGAGAGAGAGGTCATAGATGCACAGATGACGATAGATGATAGATACATACATAGATAATTGATAGATCGATCAATAGATAATAGATAGAAATATGCAGAAAGTTATGAATAAGACAGAAAATGAGAGACTCAGAATTAAAGAAAGAGGAAGATCAAGTCAACCAATCCAAGTAGGGTCAGAAAGGTCAGAAATAATAAAATGGTACAAAAGAGAAAACATAGATAGGGATGGGGAAGTGAAGTCAGAGACAGAGAAGGTGGAAGGAGGAGACAGACATGAAGAGAGACGGGGTGGAGGGTGAGAGAGAGCATTAGGCCATAGAGCAGGGGAGTGAGTTCTCAGTTCAGGTGTGAGGGGAGCTGTGACAAGGAAGAACCTCCCTGAGGAAACTGCCTCTTCTCTTTCCAGGTCTATATGGGAAACCTTCTCTCACAGCCCAGCCGGGCCCCACGGTTCAGGCAGGAGAGAACGTGACCTTGTCCTGCAGCTCCCAGAGCTCGTTTGACATTTACCGTCTATCCAGGGATGGGGAGGCCCATGGACTTAGGCTCCCTGCAGTGCCGAGGGTCAGTGGAACATTCAAGGCTGACTTTCCTCTGGGCCCTGCAACCCACGGAGGGAACTACAGATGCTTTGGCTCTTTCCGTGCCCTGCCCTATGTGTGGTCACACCCGAGTGACCCACTGCCCATTTCTGTCACAGGTGAGGAAACCCCATGCCTGTCCCACGTCTTGTAATCCTAGAGCCATAGCTGAGGAACTTCCTGCTGATGATGGAGAGAAGCATGGACAGATGCAGAGAGAAGACAAAGCCTGGGTGTGAGGGTGGGTTCAGGGCGCAGGATGGCAGACAGGGCACCTCCAAACCCTCCTTCACAGCCCACATGGAGGCCCGCGTTCAGGGCTGTCGGCACCCAGGCAGATGGAGAAAGCTGTCAGGACAGACCCAGAGGTGGGGAGACTGGGTTCAGTTTGGGGAGATCTGAGGTTCCCTCAGCCCCTCAACCTTACTTATTTCCCAGAAGCCCATCCCGGCCTCTCACCCACAGAGAGATGTCATCACCAGCAACCCCTACACCCTTTTCTTTTCATTTGGAAAAGTATTTATTGAGGTGAAATATACCTATATAATTTACCACCTTTACCATTTTTAAGTGTGAAGTCTACTGTTCATAAATACATTTATAGGCCGGGCACAGTGGCTCACGGTTGTAATCCCAACACTTTGAGAGGCCAAGGCAGGTGGATCATTTGAGATCAGGGACTCAAGACCACCCTGGCCAACGTGGGGAAAATCCATCTGTACTAAAAATACAAAATAATAATAATAATTAGCCGAGCATGGTGGCACATGCCTGTAGTCCCAACTACTTGGGAGGGTTAGGCAGGAGATGCACTTAGTTGCAGGAGGCACAGGTTGCAGTGAGCCAAGATCATGCCACTGCACTGCAGCCTGGGAGACAGAGAGAGACACTCTCTCAAAATTAATTAATTAATTAATTAGTACTTTTTTTTTTTTTTTTTACCCTCCACCCTTCCCTTCCTGGCCTCTGGTAGCCACCATTCTACTCTCTACTTTCATGAGATCCACCTTTTAGCTCCTGCATATGAGTAAGAAATGGAAATACTTGTAATGACCTCCAGTTCCATCCATGTGGCTGCAAATGTCAGGATGTTATTGTTTCTATGGATGAGTAGTCTCCAGTGTGTGTATGTACTACATTCTCTCTATCCATTCACCCACTGAGGGGCAGGTAGGTTGACTCCACATCTTGGCTACTGTGAACTGTGCTAGAACAGTCATAGGAGTGCAGCTATCACTTCGATACACTGAAGTCCTTTCCTTTTGGTTTACACCCAGTCGTGGAATTGCTAGATCCTGTGCAAGTTGACTTTTTACGTTTTGTTTTATGGTTTTTGTTTTTTTTTAGACAGAGTTTCATTCTTGTTGCCCAGGCTGGAGTGCCGTGGCGCCATCTGGGCTCACTGCAACTTGCACCTCCGGGATTCAAGAGATTCCCCAGCCTCAGCCTCCTGAGTAGCTGAGATTACTGGCTCCCACCACCACACTCAGCTAATATTTTTAGTAGAGATGGGGTTTCTCTATATTGGCCAGGCTGCTCTTCAAGTCCTGACCTCAAGTGATCTACCCACCTCGGCCTCCTAATGTGCTGGGATTACAGGCATGAACCACCGTGCCCAACCTCATTTTATTTTTTGAGGAACTTCCATACTCTTCTCCTCTGTAATGGCTGTACTAATTTACATTCATATCAACAGTGTACCAGATGAAACCCTGGTTGACTCAGCAGAGCAAGAGACTTGCAGTCAGAGAGTATTTAGTTCATTTATGCACATGACACTTCCACTCACTCACTCGTTCAGCCAAAACCCCATGCTCTGGCTCTGTGGAATCTTTTCCTATTGTTGCCATAACAAATTTCCAGAAGCTTCTTGGATGAAAACATTCTTGCTGCTCTCCTTTCTCTACCACCTTACCAGCATTTGTTTTGTCTGTCTTTCTGATAAAAAGCCATTGTAATGGGGTGAGATGATAGCTCACTGTGAATTCAGTTCACATTTCTCTGATGATTAGTTGATACTGAACATTTTTTCATATACACAATATCCATTTGCATGTTTTGTTCGTTGAGAAATGTCTGTTCAGATCTTTCATTAATTTTATAATTAAATTATTTGTTTTATTGAGGTGTTTGAGCTTCTCATATATTCTAGTTGCTAATCCCCTCCAGGTGCATACTTTGCAAATATTCTGTGGGTTGTCTCTTCACTTTGTTGGTTGCTTCTTTTGTGGTGCAGAAGCTGCTTAGTTTGATGTAATCCCAATCGTCTATTTTTGTTTTGATTGTTTGTGTTTTTGAGATTTTAAACAAAATGTCTTTCCTCAGACAAATGTCCTGGAACATTTCCCCAATGTTTCCTTTTAAATGTTTAATGGGTTTAGGCCTTAAGTCTTTAATCCATTTTCATTTGATTTTTGTGTATGGTGAGAGTTAGAGGTGCAGTTTCATCCCTCTGCATGTAGATATACAGTTTTCCCTGCACCATTTATTGAAATGACAGTCCCTTCCTGATTTTAGACCTTTAGAACCTTTGTCAAACTCCATTGGATGTAAATGGGTGGATTACGTCTGTGTTCTTCATTTTGCTCCATTGTTCTATGGGTCTTTCTTTATGCCAATGTCATGCTGTTTTGCTTACTACAGCTCTGTAACGTATTTTTAAGTCAGGTAGTGTGATGCTCCTGTTTTCTCCTCATACCTTGAAGTCTCAAGACAGTGAGCATCACATACAATGATTATGGAGAAGGGTACACCAGGACTTCCAGGACCCAACATTAGATAACAGAATGTTTGGGCATGAACCAACCTTAAAGGTTTCCATTGAGTAGAAGACAGGCATCTTCATTTCCACACCTCTCTCCTGTCCTGTGTTCTAGGAAACTCTTCAAGTACTTGGTCTTCACCCACAGAACCAAGCTCCAACACTGGTGAGTAAAGAACCCCTCTTGTCTCTGCTTTTGGAAACCTGGAGAGGTAGAAGCCTTGGATTCAAGCGTTAGCTCAGCTCCTTCTGGGATTATGGGCCTGTCTTCTGCTGTCTCTGAACTCTAGACACTCCAACAGCACAAGGGATCTGGGGCCAACACAATCAGTGAAGTCTCTTAATCTCTAATTTTCTGCACCTGAGACCTCCAAGCTAGAAGGATGAGTGCAAATCTGACACCCTTCTCAGAAAAAAAAAAAAAAAAAAAAAAAATGCAGTATTTTTTCTGCCTGCATTCCTAACTGCAGGATAAATGCCTGGGGGCTTGAGAAAGGGAGGTGAAAAGAACATCTGATGAGGGTGGGATGTTTTTAGAAAAGTTCTACTTGCCAAGGAATGAGCTCCTGTCTGTCATGACGCAATCCTGGTTGACTCAGCAGAGCAAGAAACTTGTAGTAACAGAGCATTTAGTTCATTTATGCACATGACACTCACTTGTTCAGCCAATGCCCCATGCTCTGGCTGTGCAGTGTGGAATATTTTCCTATTGTTGCCATAACAAATTTCCACAAGCTTTGTGGATGAAAGCGTGTTTTTCTTAATTATCTCACAGTGCTATAGCTCAGAAGTACGAAATGCATCTCACTGGGCTGATATCAAAGGCACAGCAAGGCTGAACTTCTTTTTAAGGTTCCAAGCAAGAATCTGCTCCTTACATTTCCCAGTTCCTAGAGGCTCCCACGTTCTTTGGCCCCTAGACCCCTTCCTCCTTCCTCAAAGCCCATGAAGGCTGGTCACGTCTCACATGGCATCATTCAGACTCTTCTTCACCCACACCTCTTTCTCTGAATGCTACTCTGCCTTTTTCCTCATCTTTAAGGACTTTGGGATTCTATTGGGGTCACCAAGATAATCCATCATAATCTCCCTAAAATCGTCTAGGATACCCTCCTTTTCAGTTCAGCTGATTAGCAACCGTAATTCCATCTGTAATCTTCATTCCTCCTTTCATGTAAAATAATATATTCACAAGCTATGGAGGCTAGGACAGGGACATTTTGGGGTGGGGAAGCATTCGCCTGCCTTCCACAAATGGTAAACAGGGTGCATTCGGCCTCTGCTCTTGGGACACTGATATTGCAGATGGTTAAAAACGAGGGCAGAAAATGAATGCACAAGTGGATCAATAAATGAATGATCCATTGGGAAGCATCTGTGCACCAAATCTGTTTTTTTGGTTTTTGTTTTGTTTTGAGGTAGAGTCTCACTCTGTCCCACAGGCTGGAGTGCAGTGGCACAATCTCAACTCACTGCACCCTCTGCCTCCTGGGTTCATGCAATTCTTCTGCCTCAGCCTACCGAGTAGCTGGGATTACAGCCGCACACCACCACACTCGGCTAAAATTTTTTGGTATATTTTTTAATAGAGATGAGGTTTCACCGTGTTGTGCAGGCTGTCTCAAACTCCCAATCTCAAGTAATCTGACCGCCTTGGCCTCCCTAAGTGCAAGGATTATAGGCGTGAGCCACTGTGCCCAGCCAGGATTTAAAATAAATAATAGATAATGCTGAGTGTATAATTTCAGGTGACAGAGAAGGTCTCACTGATCAGATAATATTTATGACCTTAATGAAAAAAATGGATTCAACCCTTGGAAGATTGGCAGAAGGATTTTCCACACTGAGCTCTCAGCTGTGAAAGCACAAAGGTGGAAACATTCTTAAGTTCAAGGAAGAGGCTCTGCCCGAAACTCTGGGAATGAGATGGGGAGAATTACAAGACCACTGGAGAGAGACAGAGAGCACACTGGGCACACAGGAAACTAAGAAGGAACAAGAAGTGTGTGTTTTATACTCTCAGCCCTTGGATTCAACTCAGGGCTAACTAGGAATCCCTAAGTGATTAATAGTGACTGACGTGAAAATAAAGGAGGCCCCGGTGCGTAACTGGAATCTAGGAGATTGTTGAAAAGGCAATTCCCACCCCACTGGTGAAATGTAGAGTTGATTTACACACTAAATGAATGAAAGATGGATATAAGATATGTTTGTGAGGTAGAATCATTTGCAGGGAGGTCTTGCTGGGTTTGATTTTTCCTAGTAGTTTAATCCTTGTTTCATTAATTTCTTTCTGAGATGTATTTCTTTTCTACATCTAAATCAATACCTGGCAGAGGAGTAATGGACACATGAGGGGTGGTGCAAATGAAAGGACCTAGTATAACATAATATACGAGACTGGATGGGGGCTCATGCCTGTAACCCAACACTTTTGGATGCCAAGGCGGGTGCATCCTTTGAGGGTAGGAGTTTGAGACCAGCCTGGCCAACATGGTGAAACCCTGTGTGTGCTAAAAATACAAAAATTAGCCTGGTGCATTGGCACGTGCCTGTAATCCCAGTTACTAGGGAGGCTGAAGCAGGAGAATGGCTTCAACCCTGGAGGCAGAGGTTTCAGTGAGCTGAGATGGTGCCACTGCACTCCAGCCTGGGCGACACAGGGGGACTCTGTCTCAAAAAATAAAAAATAAAAAATACATAAATATGATATAACATACACAAATTACAAAGGCACCTGAATGCCAACCATCATTTTTCTACTTCTCTGTCTTTAATTCTTTGACCCTTTATCTTATCCATTAAACAATCAGGCTAAAACCTCTTCCTTATTTGGCTTTCTGTGAGTTTGAGATCATACAGAAAATGTGGAAGCCCCCTGAACCCACCAACGCAGGCCCTGGAATAGAGAATGTGCTCTGTTCATGGTATAAAACTTGCCCTGTCACTCAAATGCCCCACCTCACTCCTACTTCCAATCACCTGTGGAGATTCAGATAGATCATGGGGAGATAAAAACCAATACTCTTTGGAGTGAGCTCAGATCTTGGACTCAGAGACCAGCGCCAGCACTTTCTCCTGGTCACATTTCGTACTAACTCACAGAAGAACAGGCTGTATTGAAACAATAGATGATGGAGGTGGTTGTGCTTCCCACTGCCTCTCAGGTAGAACAACAGCTTAATAATGTCTCAGGAGATCACAAAAAGTAGCACGTTATTCCTGGGCTGCATCATTATTTCATGGCTGTTTGATTTAAGTCAGATTTACTTCACCTTTTCTGATCTTGATTTCACTTTTTATTTCATTTCTTGGAGAATGTAATTTTTTTGAGTCAAGAGGGTTGTGGCTGTAGAAATTGTAGAGCACATTCACTGTGTATCAATCCCAGTCCAGTCTTCCCAGAGAAGACTCTAAACACCTCCTGTACTGCACCTGGGGCTATGCCAGTTTCTATCCGTCACCGTCACTCCAGGGAGACAGAACACACAGAGAATACATGACATAGGCAGGTTCATTACTAACACATAAGCAGCAACTGACAACAGAAGCCTATATTTCGATGTAAGCCAGTCCCCCAAGGCTCAGAAAAGCTGTTCGGGATATATGGAGTCACCCCATTTGCACTGCAGCTGGGGGAACCCACAAAGCAGCCCGGCCTGGGTTTTGTACCCTGGAGCCACAGGAAGCACTGAGCTAAAGCACTGCATGACGTCCTCCTCTGGGAAGAACAGGAAGACAGCCCAGGCTGTTGTGGGACGTTCCTCCTGATCTCAGGATGTTGCCGTCTTAGTCCCTTTTTGAGGCTATAAAAGAACACTTGAGCCTGGGTAACTTCTAAAGAAATGAGATTTGTTTGCCTCACAGTTCTGCAGGCTGTACTAGAAGCATGGAACCAGCATCTATTTCTTCTGATGGCCTCAGGCTGCTCCCACTCTGGCAGAAAGGAAGGAGGGTCTGTGTGTGCAGAGACCAGAGATCACACAGCAAGAGAGGGAGCAAGGGGAAGAGGGAGCGATGGAGTTTCCAAGCTCTTTTTAACAACCAGCTCTCCAGGAACTAATAGAGGGAGAACTTGCTAACCCTGTCTCCTTGGGACAGCATTGATCTATTCAGGATGGATCCACCTCCATGACCCAAACACCTCCCAAGAGGCCCAACCTCCCACACTGGGGGTTAAATTTCAATGTGAGGTTTCAAGGGGTCAAACATCTAAACTAAAGCAGTGGTATCCTCAGCACATTCTATGGTTACTATGAGAGCTATAACTGAGAGAGGAGGAGAAAGCTGGGTCTCCTGCTATCTGGCTGTTTGTCCTAAAGAGACGTTGTATATGGCTACCTGTCAATCAAGAAATGCGAGACAATCCATAGAGAGGAACTGCTATGATTAGCTTCTTATTGGTGTCTCGTCTTCCTCCAGGTATCCCCAGACACCTGCATGTTCTGATTGTGTCCTCAGTGGTCATCATCCCCTTCACCATCCTCCTCTTCTTTCTCCTGCATCGCTGGTGCTCCAACAAAAAGAGTAAGTCTCACGAAGCAGAGGCCAGAGACCTCAGGGCCCCGTGGGGAAGCGGGATGGAAGCACGCAGGTGTGTGTTTCTCACTGGCAGGATGGTCTCTGGCCCAAGGCAGGAGCCACAGAGGCAGAGCTTTCTAGAGAGAGCACCAGACACCCTGTCCCTGCCTTCAGCTCACAGACCATTGCCTGATTCTCAACTGTATCCTCATGTCCCTGCAGCCACTGACATCCAGGAGAAGGTTCCATGACAGGCAGAAAGTGGGAGGCAGAATCACTGGGATGGGAACTCAGAGCTATTCATGGGATGAGTCCTTGAGCTCAGAGAGATAGAATGTCTGAGTCTGGCTGTTGGCAACTGAGGGACCTCAGGCACCTATGGCCTCCCCCTGTATCTTGGTATCTGCTTATGAAATGAGGACCCAGAAGTGTCCTCCCAGCTGTTTTGATGACTTTTGTCTCCTACAGATGCTGCTGTAATGGACCAAGAGCCTGCAGGGGACAGAACAGTGAACAGGGAGGTAGGTCCTCCTTGCCCCAGCCTCATGGATATAGTCTTATTCCCTAAGAGGCCTGAAAAATAGGAAGCTCCTCCCTCACTCAACATTTCCCTCTCTCCAGGACTCTGATGAACCAGACCCTCAGGAGGTGACATACGCACAGTTGGATCACCGCGTTTTCACACAGAGAAAAATCGCTCGCCCTTCTCAGAGGCCCAAGAGACCCCCAACAGATACCAGCGTGTACATAGAGCTTCCAAATGCTGAGCCCAGATCATTGTCTCCTGCCCGTGAGCACCAGAGTCAGGCCTTGAGGGGGTCCTCCAGGGAGACAACAGCCCTGTCTCAAACCCAGCTTGCCAGTTCCAATGTACCAGCAGCAGGAATCTGAAGGTGTGAGTCTGCATCTTAGGGCATCGCTCTTCCTCACACCACAAATCTGAACGTGCCTCTCTCTTGCTTGCCAATGTCTAAGGTCCTCACTGCCTGCTGGAAAGAAAACACACTCCCTTGCTTAGCCCACAATTCTCCACTTCACTTGATCCCTGCCCACCTCTCCAACCTACTGGCTTACTTCCTAGTCCTACTGGAGGCTGCAGTCACACTGAGGAACTCACAATTCCAAATATACGAGAGGCTCCCTCTTAACACGGCACTTAGACACGTGCTGTTCCACCTTCCCTCATGCTGTTCCACCTCCCCTCAGACTATCTTTCAGCCTTCTGTCAGCAGTGAAACTTATAAATTTTTAAAAATAATTTCAATGTAGTTGCCTCTTCTTCAAATAAACATGTCTACCCTCATGGTTTCAGTAATGTGACTCTTTTCTTGCCAAAAGTTTCCGGTGTGTTATCATTACTATGTCCATATAGCCCCATCTGTCCTCCACTGGGTTCTCATCCCTGGACTCTGAGCTTCTGGAAGCAGGTGGAGCCTGATTTGTCTCTGGGACTCCAATTTCCGTCCACAGATGCAGCTCATGGGAGGATCCAAGGATCGTGAATCAGATGAACAAGTGATATTCTTACTCTCTGCAGACCTGGAAAGCTGGCAGAGCCATTCCAAGATGAAACATTTGTAGAGTCATAGGCCTTGTTAGTCTCATCTCCACGGGGACACACGTCCACACATCATCTTTCATACCATAAATACACAGTCGCTCCTCCAGATCTGTGGGGTTTACAGGTGTTTATTGAACCAGCTATAAATCAAAAATATTTTGGGGAAAAAAATCCCCGAAGTTCAAAAACCAAAAAACCATGTTGAATGAACACAAATGGAGTGGGGTGTAGGCTGTGTCAGGAATTATAAGTAATCCAGAGATGATTTCATGTATACAGGAGGATGTGCATGGGTTATATGCAATTAGTATGCTTTTTTTTTTTTTTTTTTTTTTTTTTGAGACGGAGTCTCACTCTCTCACCCAGGCTGGAGTGCAGTGGCGCAATCTCAGCTCACTGCAACCTCCGCCTCCCAGGTTCTAGCGATTCTTTTGCCTCAGCCTCCCCAGTAGCAAGGATTACAGGCATGTGCCACCATGCACAGATAAATTTTTTTGTATTTTTAGTAGAGACGTGGTTTCAGTATGTTGGACAGGCTGGTCTCGAACTCCTGACCTCGTGATCCACCCAACTCAGCCTCCCAGGGTGCTGGGATTACAGGCGTGAGCCACCACGCCCAGCTTCACTGTGCCGTTTCACGCAAGAGGCTTGAGGATCTGCAGATTTTGGTCTCTGAATGGGGATCCTGGAACCAATCACCCAGGAATAGTGAAGGACGACTGTATATAATTCTTATTTGTCAATTTTAAAAATAAAGCATAAAAAATTTACAACAACAAAATAAAACATAAGAAGTGTTTTTATAGTGTGAGGATAAGTTTAGATTCATTTTTTCCTACGTGTAACCCTATGGCCCTGTGTTATTTGTTGAGAATTCGATTCCACCTTAAACCACATGGCAGCCTGGGTCAACTGCAAAGGGACTGTGCATCCAAGGGTGTATTTTAGACAGTCTTTTCTGCCCAGTGGCTCTCTGTATCCCCTCTGATGAGGATGCTACACTTTATGTAAACTTATACAACCCCTTAAAATTTGGTAACCTGAGTCCTCTGATTTGTTATTAGAGGTTATTTAGTTTGCTATTTTTTTTTTTCCTTGCGACAGACTCTTCCTCTGTCACCCAAGCTAGATTTCCGTGGCACAAGCTCAGCTCACTGCAACCTCCGCCTCCCAGGTTCAAGCAATTCTCATGCCTAGGCCGCTTGAGTAGCTGGGAGTACAGGTGCCCACCACCAAGCCCCACTAACTTTTGTATTTTTAGCAGAGACAGGGTTGCACCATGTTGGCCAGTCTGGTCTTGAACTGCCGACCTCAAGTGATCCACCCACCTCTGCCTCCCAAAGTGCTGGGGGAAGCTTGATTTTCTATCGTATTGTTACTGGATATTCCTGTAAAATTTAAAATGAGGGAGGGAGAGAGACAGAGAGAGAGCGAACCAGGGAGGGAGAGAGACAGAGAGAGAGCAAACCATGAGTTTGGAATCTGGAATCTTGGGTCATGAGACAAATTCTAGATAAAACGACAAAATCCAGAATTTACATGTTGTGTTTTTTGCTAATAAAGTAGGATTCTAAGAGCATAAATAACTGCATAATCCTTCACTGGGAATTTAAATCATTTTCACTCCTTCTGGTTTAGTACTAGAAATTCAAGAAGGAAAATTAGACTGACTTTTTGTCACAATTACTCTGATAATGTTAATAGTATCTGTTAGATATTTTGCACATTACACATGAAGAAGAGTTTGAATTTCAGATAAAAACAACAAAAATACATCAAAAGTCTTTAATGTAACCCAGAATTCCATCATCTTGTGTTCGAAAGATTGGATCTGAGATGTGTTTTGAGCTGGTCATAGTGAATGAAGCAAGGTGGCAATTGTAGTCACAATAATTTCCAGGAAGCCATTTTCTGCTCTTGGCTGGAGGCTTGCTGGGCATCATGCAAGGTAGGAAGAGCCTGCGTACGTCACCCTCCCATGATGTGGTCAGCACGTCAACTGCATGGGCAGGGCGCCAGATAACATCCTGTGCACTGCTGAGCTGAGCTGGGGAGCAGCCGCCTGTCTGAACCGGCAGCACCATGTCGCTCATGGTCGTTAGCATGGCGTGTGTTGGTGAGTCCTGGAAGGGAATCGACGGAGGAAGCACTGGGTGGAGATCTGGGCCCGGAGGTGGAGATATGGGCCTAGAGGTGGAGATACGGGTCTAGAGGTGGCGTTACGGGCCTGGAGTGGAGATCTGGGCCTAGAGGTGGAGATATGGGTCTAGAGATGGAGTTATGGGCCTGAAGTGGAGATGTGGGCCTGGAGAGGAGATCTCGGCCTGGAGTGGAGATCTGGGCCTGGAGTGGGGATATGGTCCTGGAGTGGAGATCTTGGCCTGGAGTGGATATACGGGCCTGGAGGTGGAGTGATGGGCCTGGAGTGGCGATATGGGCCTGAAGTGGAGATATAAGCCTGGAGTGGAGATATGGGCCTGGAGTGGAGATATGGGCCAGGAGTGGAGATTTGGGCCTGGAGTGGAGATATGGGCCAGGAGTGGAGATATGAGCCTGGAGTGGAAATATGAGCCTGGAGTGGAGATATGGGCCTGGGGTGGAGATATGAGCCTGGAGTGGAGATTTGGGCCTGGAGTGGAGATATGGGCCTGGAATGAAATATGGGACTGGAGTGGAGATATGAGCCTAGAGTGGAGATAAGGGCCTGAAGTGGAGATATGAGCCTGGAGTGGAGATATGAGCCTGGAGTGGAGATATGGGCCTGGAGTGGAGATTTGGGCCTGGAGTGGAGATATGGGCCTGGAATGAAGATATGGGACTGGAGTGGAGATATGAGCTTGGAGTGGAGATATGGGCCAGTGGAGATACAGGTCTGGCATGGAGATCTGGGCCAAGAGTGGAGACCTGGGCCAGGAGTGGAGATATGGGTCTAGAGGTGGAGTTACGGGCCTGGAGTGGAGATATGGGCCTGGGGTGGAGATATGGGCCTGGAGTGGAGATATGGGCCTGGAGTGGAGATATGAGCCTGGAGTGGAGATATGGGCCTGGAGTGGAGATTTGGGCCTGGAGTGGAGATATGGGCCTGGAATGAAGATATGGGACTGGAGTGGAGATATGAGCTTGGAGTGGAGATATGGGCCAGTGGAGATACAGGTCTGGCATGGAGATCTGGGCCAAGAGTGGAGACCTGGGCCAGGAGTGGAGATATGGGTCTAGAGGTGGAGTTACGGGCCTGGAGTGGAGATATGGGCCTGGGGTGGAGATATGGGCCTGGAGTGGAGATATGGGCCTGGAGTGGAGATATGAGCCTGGAGTGGAGATATGGGCCTGGAGTGGAGATTTGGGCCTGGGGTGGAGATATGAGCCTGGAGTGGAGATATGAGCCTGGAGTGGAGATATGAGCCTGGAGTGGAGATTTGGGCCTGGAGTGGAGATATGAGCCTGGAATGAAGATATGGGACTGGAGTGGAGATATGAGCTTGGAGTGGAGATATGGGCCTGGAGTGGAGATATGGGCCTGGGGTGGAGATATGGGCCTAGAGTGGAGATATGGGCCTGGAGTGGAGATATGGGCCTGGGATGGAGATATGGGCCTGGAGTGGAGATATGGGCCTGGGATGGAGATTTGGGCCTGGAGTGGAGATATGGGCCTGGAATGAAGATATGGGACTGGAGTGGAGATATGAGCTTGGAGTGGAGATATGGGCCTGGAGTGGAGATATGGGCCTGGGGTGGAGATATGGGCCTAGAGTGGAGATATGGGCCTGGAGTGGAGATATGGGCCTGGGGTGGAGATATGGGCCTGGAGTGGAGATATGGGCCTGGGATGGAGATTTGGGCCTGGAGTGGAGATATGGGCCTGGAATGAAGATATGGGACTGGAGTGGAGATATGAGCTTGGAGTAGAGATATGGGCCTGGAGTGGAGATATGGGCCTGGGGTGGAGATCTGGGCCTGGGATGGAGATATGGGCCTGGAGTGGAGATCTGGGCCTGGAGGCTGGGTCTCTGCACAGCTGAGAGCCCTGTTCTTGGGGGCAGGTAGGCAGTGAGTGTGAGTTTACCTTCAGCCCAGGAAAAGCCTGGCTGCCAAGACTCACAGCCCAGTGGGGGCAGCAAGGGAGGCCTAGTTTTCCTGCAGATGGATCGTCCATCATGATCTTTCTTTCCAGGGTTCTTCTTGCTGCAGAGGGCCTGGCCACACACGGGTGAGTCCTTCCCCAAACGTTAGGGTGTCATCTCCCCACCTGAGAGGATTTTCCTGAAACAGGAGGGAAGTCCTGTCCAGGAGTCTCTCATCAATTAGGAAGAGGGGGCGCTCGGATACTCAACCCACAGTTCTGACCTCGCCCTCCCCAGCCTGTCTTTCCCTTGGCAGAGTCAAGTTCTGTGGGGACCAGGGTGAGACTGGGGTGCTCAAAGCTGGGGTGTGGAGGGGGGAAGTGCTAGGAACAGCAGGTCCTCTGAGGACAAAGGTGTAACTCACACCCTCCAGTGTTTCCATGACGGTCAGGGCTGCAGTGTGGCTGCTGTCATTCTACCAGAAGAGGTGGGGAAACCACAGCCATGGCCCTGACATTCCAAATCCGCTGATGGGGGCTCAGCTGTTTATTTTCGTTCAGGCATCGGCTGATATTCCATTCACAAAGGACATGCCCTCCACCCCATGTCTACCTTGTGTCGTTTTATGTGAGTAATCTTGCAGTATTAAAATCTAGGAGTCGCTTACTCAGCACTTGCTCAAAGTTCTCAGCTAACACTTTGTTGCAAGGAGACACCATGTCTTTGCGGGATGGGTCCTTCCTTTAGCCCTGGGCACCCAGGTGAGGTAGGAGCCATAGAAACGTGGAAAGCTAGGAGAATCTTCTGAGCACACGGAGGGTGGGGCGGTCCTCCTCTCTAAGGCGGGGCCTCCTTCTCCCCAAGGTGGTCAGGACAAGCCTTTGCTGTCGGCCTGGCTCAGTGCTATGATGTCTCCAGGACGTGACTCTTTGGTGTCACTCTTATCTTGGGTTTAACAGATTCAGTCCGTACAAGGAAGACGGAGTGCCTGTCCCTGAGCCCTACAACAGAATATTCTGGAACAGCTTCCTCATGGCACTTTGATCCCACACATGCAGGGACCTACAGATGTGGGGGTTCACACCCGCACTGCCCCAATGGGTGGTCGGCTCCCAGCAACCCCCTGGCGATCACGGTCACAGGTCAGAGGGCTCCTGTCTGGGCTTCTCCTTGTCCCACCTCCCGAATCCCAGAGCTTCTGCTGGGGGTGTCCGTCAGGATTTGGTCACTCAGGCCCTGACTTTATTTGGGGTAAAGGGGGATTGAATACATGGAAATCGGTGCTGTGATGGGAAGAATAACTGTCCCCAATGATGGCTACATTCTAATCCCTGGAGCCTGTGACTATTTATGCTATAGGGCAGGGGACTGAAGGGGAAGATGGAGCTCTGGTTGTTGATGAGTTGACCTTGAGATGGGGAGACGGCCTGGACTGTCCCACTAGGCTCAGTGTAATCACAAGGGACCACACGAGAGGAGAAGGATGAGGAGAGTGGGGATTAGAGCAGCATCGTGGGAGACTCCATCCGCTTTGAAGGTGTAGGAAGCCCATGGGTCACCAATGCAGGTGACCTATAGAGTCTGGAAAAGTCAAGAAACTGATTCTCCCAAGTCTCCAGAGGGAACGCAGCCCTGCAGATGCCTTGATTTTAGCCCAGGAAAAACAGGGTCCAATTTCTGTCTCCAGAAGTGGAGGGGTCAGTGTGTTTCTCCTGCTGCCATGCTTCTGATAATTTTCTACAGCGGCAACAGGAAACCAACACTGGAATCCAGGTCATGGACAAGTTAAGAAACGGCCCAAGGATAGCCAGGCGTGGTCGCAGGCACATGTAATCCTAGCGACTCGGGAGGCTGAGGCAGGAGAATCGCTTAAACCCAGGAGGCAGAGGTTACAGTAAGCTGAGACCACACCTCTTCACTCCAGCCTGGGCGAAGGAGTGAGACTCTGTCTCCAAAATTAATTAATTAATTAAACAAGCCAAACAAGGAGAAGGTTGGCAACCCCGAGATCAGCAAGGGCAGGACGCTGACGCCATCACCAGGTTCGATCCACATAGGGAGGGGTTGATAGTCCTCGAGCCAGCACCAGGAACCACCCTATGGAAGTTGGCACCATGGAGAAGGCACAGAGATGGCAAAAGCGGCTCCCAGTCACCACCAGGAACAGGGAGTGTGGACACTGGTGCCTGCCTTACTGATCAGTTCATACGTCCTGCCAAGGACTCCAATGTGTCCGAAAGAGATTGAACCAGGCTGCTAAGAGCCTGGACAGGCAGCCTGTCCTGTTTCCTCTTCCACCCCCACATAGACAGCAGGAAAGAGATTAGTGGGAAACAGATACAACAGCCCAAGACATGAGGCTGAGCCCAGTGGGAAGGGAATCAGGGGCTACTAGAGACAGAGAGACAGAGAAGAGGGAGGGAGACAGATGGAGGGACCTGCACCAGGAGTTAAGGGCACAGAAAAGAACATGGAGACACAGAGAGGAAGGAGAGAGACAGACACCAGGGAGGGGAAGCCTCACTCATTCCGGATCCTGTGGATGAGATGAAAAAGAGAGATGCGGCCGGGCGCGGTGGCTCAAGCCTGTAATCCCAGCACTTTGGGAGGCCAGGTGGATCACGAGGTCAGGAGATCGAGACCATCCTGGCTAATCCGGTGAAACCCCGTCTCTACTAAAAAATACAAAAAACTAGCCAGGCGAGGTGGCGGGCGTCTGTAGTCCCAGCTACTCGGGAGGCTGAGGCAGGGGAATGGCGTAAACCCGGGAGGCGGAGCTTGCAGTGAGCTAAGATCCGGTCACTGTACTCCAGCCTGGGGGACAGAGCGAGACTCCGTCTCAAAAAAAAAAAAAAAAAGAAAAGAAAAAAGAAAGAGAGACGCCTTCTAAACTCACAAATTCTCTTCCTAGGAGTCCACAGAAAACCTTCCCTCCTGGCCCTCCCAGGTCCCCTGGTGAAATCAGAAGAGACGGTCATCCTGCAGTGCTGGTCAGATATCAAGTTTGGGCACTTCCTTCTGCACCGAGTGGGGAAGTTTGAGGAGCCCTTGCATCTCATCGGAGAGCTCCATGATGGGGGCTCCAAGGCCAATGTCTCCATCAGTCCAGTGACACCTGCCCTGGCAGGGACCTACCAATGCTACGGTTCTGTCACTCACTCCCCCTATGTGTTGTCAGCTCCCAGTGACCCCCTGGACATCGTGATCACAGGTGAGAGTGTCCGGACATTCTTCTCATTGTCACTGGGACACAGAGTGAATGATCCTGGACTTGGAGGCCCAGGTGGTTGTAAGGAAAATGTGCATGAGATTCTTATGGAGAGAGACTGACTTGGCGAGGTCTGTACCAACAGAGACAGAGAAACAGGAGACACAAGCACAGACCAGGTGTCATAACAGAGGACAGACACAGGGGCCATACAGGGAGGTAGAAAAGAGAGAAAGAGTTAAAGGGGACACTCAGACAGACAGACATGTCCCAGAGAGAGGCGTCCTTCCATGTTGACTTTGTTCAGAGACCTGGCACAGGTTAGAAGTTTCATTTCTGTTTTACCTCCACAAAGTGTTCTCTACCAGGAGAACCGAAAGACACCCACATTTCTGACCTGAGTTGGCCCCTGTGGCCTCAGGCCTTGTGGCACCTACAGATGCCGTGTTGATTCTGACACCTCTGCCTTGTGTGCAGGGGAGAGTCATCGTCCCAGGATATCGTGGCCCCAGAACACCAACCCCTGTGTGCCTTGTGAACTTGGGGTCCCCACACTGGATTCTGAGGCTCATATTCCAAATAATCCCACATATGATAGGATTGCTGAGAGACATAGAGAGAAATCAGGGGCATCAAAAGCAAAGGTATAAACACACAGAGAATGAACCAGAAGAAGGGGATTGAGAGACTCACAGACACATAAAGAGAAAAGAGGGCAGATAAGTGGAGAGAATGATGGAAGGGAGCAGAGAAAAGCTCCAAAATTAGAGTCCTGAGGGAGAGGCCCAAGGACAGAGAAAGGGAGATGTGCGGATGAATTACAGAGATTCCAAAGAGAACTAGAGAGACCAAGAGGCAGAGAAAAACAGATGATAGATAGATAGATAGATAGATATAGAGAGATGATAAATAGTTAGGTGACAGATAATAGATAGGTTATAGATACATAAATGATGATTGCTTGTTTCATTGATTAATAGATGATACATAGAGATGACGATGATGAAGATAAATAAATAGATGATACATGGAGAGAGATAGAGAGGCAGAGAGAGAAATCAGAGACAGAGAGAGATGATACATAGATATAGATAATAGATGATTGACGGATAGATAGACAATTGATAGAGAGATAAATAGATGATACATAGATATACATGACAGATAATTTATAGATAGACACTGAATAGATCAATAGATAACATATAGAAATATGCAGAAAGTTATGAACAGGACACAAAGTGAGAAACTTAGAATTAATAAAAAGTAACATCAAGTCAACAATCCAAGGAGGATCAGAGAGAAGAAAACAATACAAAAAGGGAAAACGCACCTCGGGCTGGGGAAGTGAGGTCAGAGACCTAGAGAGACAGAGAAGGTGGAAGGAGGAAACAGACATGAAGAGAGACGGGGTGAGGGTGACAGAGAGCATTAGGTCATAGAGCAGGGCAGGGAGCTCTCAGCTCAGATGTGAGGGGAGCTGGGACAGGGAAGAACCTCCCTGAGGAAACTGCCTCTTCTCCTTCCAGGTCTATATGAGAAACCTTCTCTCTCAGCCCAGCCGGGCCCCACGGTTCAGGCAGGAGAGAACGTGACCTTGTCCTGCAGCTCCTGGCGCTCCTTTGACATGTACCATCTATCCAGGGAGGGGGAGACCCATGAACTTAGGCTCCCTGCAGTGCCCAGTGTCCATGGAACGTTCCAGGCCGACTTCCCTCTGGGACCCATGGAGGGACCTACAGATGCTTCGGTTCTTTCCGTGCCCCACCCTTCGAGTGGTCAGACCCGAGTGACCCACTGCCCGTTTCTGTCACAGCTGAGGAAAGCCCATGCCTGTCCCATGTCTTACGATCCTAGAGCCATAGTTGAGGAGCTTCCTGCTGATGATGGAAAGAAGCATGGACAGATGCAGAGAGACGAAGCCTGGGTGTGAGGGGGGAATCAGGGCACAGCATGGCAGAGAGGGCACCTCCAAACCCTCCTGCGTGGCCTGCGTGGTTGTCCGCGGTCAGGGCTCCAGGCACCCAGGCAGATGGAGAAAGCGGTCAGGACAGACCCAGAGGAGGGAGACTGGGCTCGGTTTGGGGAGATCAGAGGTTCCCTCGGCCCCTCAATCTTACTCATTCACCAGAAGCCCACCCTGGCCTCTCACCCACAGAGAGATGTCATCACCAGCAAACCCTAGAACTGTTTCCTCTTTGTTTGAAAAATTATTTATTGAGGTTAAATACACCTATATAGTTTACCACTTTTAACAATTTTTTTTTTGAGGCGGAGTCTACCTCTGTCCCCTATGCTGGAGTACAGTGGCACAATCTTGGCTCACTGCAACCTCCGCCTCCTGGGTTCAAGCAATTCTCCTGCCTCAGCCACCTGAGTAGCCGCTACTACAGGCGTGCACCACCAGGCCAGGCTACTTTTTGTATTTTTAGTAGAGACAGGGTTTCACCATATTGGTCGGGTTGGTCTCGAACTCCTGACCACGTGATCCGCCCGCCTCGGCCTCCCAAAGTGCTGGGATTACAGGTGTGAGCCACCACGCCCAGCCACCTTTACCATTTTTAAGTGTAAAGTCAAGTGGTCATAAATACATTTATATATTTATGTGTGTGTGTGTGTATACATATATGTGTATATATGTGTGTGTGTATATGTGTATATATATATGTGTGTGTGTATATGTGTATATATATGTGTGTGCATATATATGTATATTTTTAACCCTCCTCCCTTTTCTTCCGGGCCTCTGGTAGCCACCATTCTACTCTCTACCTTCATGAGATCACCTTTTATCTCCCGCCTATGGGTGAGAAATGGGAATCTTTGTAATGACCTCCAGTTCCATCCATGTGGCTGCAAATGTCAGGGTGTTACTGTCTCTATGGATGAGTAGTCTCCACTGTGTGTATGTACTACATTCTCTCTATCCGTTCACCCACTGATGGGCAGGTAGGTTGTCTCCATGTCCTGGCTACTGTGAACAGTGCTGGACCAATCATACGAGCGCAGATATTACTTCGATATACTGATTTCCTTTCCTTTGGATATAAACCCAGTAGTGAAATTGCTAGATACTATGAAAGTTCTCTTTTTAGTTTTTCGTTTGTTGTTTTGGTTTTGGTTTTTGAGACAGTTTCCCTCTGTGCCCAGGCTGGAGTTCAAGTGATGTGATCTTGCCTCATTGCAACCTCCATCTCCTGGGTTCAAACGATTTTCCTGCCTCAGCCTCCCTAGTAGCTGGGATTACAGGTGCATGCCACCATGCCTGGCTACTTTTTGTACTCTTTAGTACAGATGGGGTTTCCCCATGTTGGCCAGGATGCTTTCAAACTCAAGACCTCAAGTGAGGCGCCTGCCTCAGTCTCGCAAAGTGCTGGGATTACAGGTGGGAGCCACTGTGCCCAATCTCTTTTTAGTTATTTAAAGGACTTCCATACTTTTCTCCGTAATGGCTGTACTAATTTACATTCCTACCAACAGGGTACCAGGGTTCTCCTTTCTCTACCACCTTGCCAGCATTTGTTTTGCCTGTCTTGCAGCTAAAAGCCATTTTATTTTATTTTATTTTATTTTATTTTATTTTATGTATTTTGAGAGGGAGTTTTGCTCTTGTCACCCAGGCTGGAGTGCAGTGGCGCGATCTCAGCTCACCACAACCTCCACCTCCCGGGTTCAAGTGATTGTCCTGCCTCAGCCTCTCGAATAGCTGGGACTACAGGAATGCGCCACCACGCGCAGCTAATTTTTACATTTTTAGTAGAAACAGTGTTTCTCCAAGTGGGTCAGGCTGGTCTCAAACTCCCGATCTCAGGTGATTCGCCCACCTCAGGCTCTCAAAGTGCTAGGATGATAGATGTGAGCCACCACGCCCAGCCTAAAAGCCATTTTAATGGGGTGAGATGACAACTCACTTTGATTTTAATTTGCATTTTTCTAATGATGTGATACTGAGCACTTTTTCATATGCGGGGAAATTTCAGGTCTTTTGCTCCTTTTTAATTAAATCATTTGTTTTATTGAGTTGTTTAAGCTTCTTATATGTCTAGTTATTAATCCCGTCTCAGATGCATAGTTTGCACATATTTGCTCCCAATCTGTGGGTTGTCTCTTCACTTTGTTGGTTAATGTTTAGCGGTGCAGAAGCTGCTTAGTTTGATGTAATCCCAATGGTCTATTTTTTGCTTTGATTACTTGTGTTTTTAAGGTTTTAAACAAAATGTCTTTCCTCAGACAAATGTCCTGGAGCATTTCCCCAAGACTTTCTACTATGTGTTTCATAGGTTCAGCCTTAGACTCACATCTATAATCCATTTTTATTTGATTTTTGTGTATGGTGAGAGGTAGAGGTGCAGTTTCATTCCTCTGCATGTAGATATCCAGTTTTCCCTGCATGGTTTACTAAAAAGTCTGTCCTTTCCTGATTGTAAGTTCTTGGCACCTTTGTCAAAGTCCATTGGATGGGCTGGGCACGGTGGTTCACACCTGCAATTCCAGCACTTTGGGAGGCCGAGGCAGGTGGATCACCTGAGGCCAAGAGTTCAAGATCAGCCTGGCCAACATAGTGAAACATCGTCTGTACTAAAAATACAAAAATTAGCTGAGCATGGTGGTCAGCGCCTGTAATACCACTACTCAGGAGTTTGAGGCAAAAGAATTGATTGAACCCAGGAGGCTGAGGTTGCAGTGAACCGAGATTGCACCTCTGCACTCCAACCTGGGTGACAGAGCGAGATTCCGTCTCAAAAGAGAAAAAAAAAAAAAAATCATTGGATGTAAATGCATGGATTATATCTGTGTTCTTCATTCTGCTCCGTTGTTCTATGTGCCTTTCTTTATGCCAATGCCATGCTGTTTTGCTTACTAAAGCTCTGTAACATATTTTTAGATCAGGTAGAGTGATGCTCCTGTTTTCTTTTTATACCTTGAACTCTCAAGACAGTGGGCATCACATACAAACATTATGGAGAAAAGGATCCCAGGATTCCCAGGGCCCAATATTAAATAACAGAGTGTTGGCCATGAACCAACCTCAAATATTTCCATTGAGTAGAGGACAGGCAGCCTCATTTCCTCACCTCTCTCCTGTCTTGTGTTCTAGGGAACTCTTCAAATGGTTGGCCTTCACCCACTGAACCAAGTTCCAAAACTGGTGAGTACAGAACCCTCTTATATCTGCTTTTGGGAACCTGGGGAGTTGGAAGCCTTGGATTCAGGCGTTGACTCAGCATCTCGCAGCTCTGACATTGTGGGCCTGTCTTCCACCATCTCTGAACTCCAGATACTCCAACAGTGAAAGGGATCTGGGCCCAACACAGGGCTCAGTGAAATCTCTTAATCTCTAATTTTATGGAGATGAGACCTCCTACAAGCTAGAAGAATGACTGCCTATCTGACATCCTTCTCAGGAAAAATACAGTGCTTGTTCTCCCTGCATTCCTAACTGGAGGATAAATTCCTGGGGGCTTGACAGAGGGAAAGGAAGGGAACATCTGATGAGGGCCAGGGGTTTTAGAGAAGTTCCACTTGCCAAAGAATGAGCTCCTGTTGGTCATGAGGCAACCCTGGCTGACTCAGCAGAGCAAGAGCCTTGAGTAACAGAGAACAGAGCTTATGCACGCACACTTCGACTCACTGACTCATTCAGCCATGGCCCCATGCTCAGGCTGTGCAGCTGGAATCCTTTCCTACTGTTGCCATAACAAATTTCCACAAGATTCGTGGGTGAAAACAAAATGGTTTTTTAATTATCTTACAGTGCTGTAGCTCAAAGGATGAAATGCATCTTACTGGGCTAAAATCAGGTGACAGCAAGGCTGCCTTCCTTCTGAAGGTTCCAGGCAAGAATTTGCTTCTCACTTGTCCCAGCTTCTAAAGGCTCCCACATCCCTTGGCTCCTGGTGCCCTTCCTCCTTCCTCAAAACCCACAAAGACTGGTCACATCTCACATGGCATCACTCAGACCCTTCTTCCTTACCACACTTCTTTCTCTGAATGCTGCTCTCCCTTCTTCTTCATCTTTGGAAAACTTGGGGATTCTATTGGGTTCACCAAGATGAAAATCCATCATAATCTCCCTGAAATCATCCAGGATACCCTTGTCTTAAGTTCAGCTGATTAGCAACCGTAATTCTGTCTGCAATCTTCATTCCTCCTTTCCATGTAAAATAACATATTCACAAGCTATGGAGGCTAGGACAGGGACATTTTGGAGTGGGACAGCGTTCTCCTGCCTTCCACAAACAGGAAACAAGATGCATTTGGCCTCTGCTCTTGGGACACTGATATTGCAGATGGTTAAATGGGAGGGCAGAAAATGAATGCACAAGTGTACCAATAAATGAATGATCCATTGGAAAGCATCTGTGCAAGAAATCTATTTGCTTGTTCGTTTGTTTATCGAGACGGAGTCTCCCTCTGTCTTCCAGGCTACAGTGCAGTGGCACCATCTCTGCTCACTGCAACCTGTGCCTCCTGGGTTCAAGTGATTCTCCTGCCTCAGCCTCTCGAGTAGCTGGGATTACAGGCAACCACGACCACGCCCGGCTAATTCTGTTTGTATATTTTTTGTAGAGAGGATGTTTCACCATGTTGGCCAAGCTTGTCTGAAACTCCCAACCTCAAGTGATCTGACCATCTCAGCCTCCCAAAGTACTGGGATTACAGGTGTGAGCCACTGTGCCCAGCCAGAATTTAAAATAAATAATAGATAATGCTGAGTGTATAATTTTGGATGACAGAGAAGGTCTCACTAATCAGATATTTGTGACATTAATGAAAAAGATGGATTGAATCCCTGGAAGACTGGCGGAAGGATTTTCCGCACACAGCTGTCAGCCTTGAAGGCACAAAGGTGAAAACAATCTTATGTGGAAGGAAGAGGCTCTGCCTGAAACGCTGGGAATGAGATGGGGAGAATCACTGGAAAGAGAGGAGAGCACACTGGGTACACAGGAAACTAAAGAGGAACAAGGAGTGTGTGTTTTATACTCACAGCCATTGGATTCACCTCAGGGTAACTAGGAATCCCTACATGATTAATAGTGACTGACATGAACATAAGGGAGGCCCAGGTGCGTAACTGGAATCTAGGAGACTGTGGAAAAGGCAATTCCCACCTCACTGGTGAAATGTGGTGCTGATTTAGACACTAAATGAATGAAGGACATGGATATAAGATATGTTTGTGAGGTAGAATCATTTGCAGGGAGGACTCGCTGGGTTTGATTTTCCTAGTTGTTTAATCCTTGCTTAATTAAATTCTTTCTGAGATTTATTCCTCCTGCATGTAAATCAATACCTGGCAGAGGAGTGACAGATAGATGAGGGGTGGTAGAAATGAAGGGACCTAATTACAACATAATATACAAGACTGTGAACGGTTGCTCATGCCTCTAACCCAGCACTGCAGGAGGCCAAGGCAGGTGGATTCCATGAAGTCAGGAGTTCAAGACCAGCCTGGCCAACATGGTGAAACCCTATCTCTAATAAAAATACAAATATTAGCTGAGCATGGTGGTGCATGCCTGTAATCCCAGCTCCTACTCTGGAGGAGGAAGCAGGAGAATGACTTCAACCCAGGAGGTGGAGGTTGCAGTGAGTCGAGATCACATCACTGCACTCCAACCTGGGTGACTCAAGGAGACTCCGTCTCAAAGAATAAAAATAAGAAATGCATAAATATAATGTAACACACATGAATGACAATGGCACCTGGATTACCATCATCATTTTCCTATTTCTCTATAATTACTTCTTTGATCATTTATCTTATCCATTAGGCAATCAGCCTAAAACCTCTTCCCCATTTGCTTTCTGTGAGCGTGAAATAATATAGAAAATATGAAAACTCCCTGATCCCACCAGCACAGGTCCTGGAATAGAGGAAGTGCTCTGCTCATCGCAAAATGCTGGCCCCCTCACCCAAATCCCCCACCTTACCCCTACTTCCAATCACCTGTGGAGATTCAGATAGACCATGGGGAGGTAAACACTAATACTACTTGCAGTGAGTTCAGATCTTGGAATCAGAGATCAGCACCAGCACTAGCTCCTGGTCCCCTTTCCTACTAATCCACGGAAGGACAGGTTGTATTGAAGCAATAGATGGTGGAGGGCATTGTCCTTCCCCCAGCTTCTCGTGTAGAACAGCAACCTAATATATGACTCCCGAGATCACAAAGAGTAGCACGTTTCCAACGGGCTTCAACGCTATTTCCTGGCTGTTTGACATAAGAGAATTCTGCTTCGTGTTTTTGATCTTGATTTCACTTTTCTTTCCTTTTCTTGGAGAATGTAAGTTGTTTGAGTCAGGAGTGCTGTGCATGTAGAAATCCTAAAGCACATTCACTGTGCATGAATCCCAGTTCAGTCTTCCCAGAGAAGACTCTAAACACCTCCTGTACTGCACCTGGGGCTATGCCAATTCCTATCACTCACCGTCACTCCAGGGAGACAGAACACACAGAGAATATGTGACATAAGCAGGTTCATTACTAACACAAAAGCAGCAAGTGACAACTGAAGCATTTATTTCTATGTGAGCCAGTCCCCCAAGGCTCAGAAAAGCTGCTCAGGACATATAGAATCACCCCATATGCAGTGTATCTGGGGGAACCCGAGAATCAGCCCAGCCTGGGTTTTGTACCCTGGAGCCACAGGAAGCACTGAGCTAAAGCACTGCATGGCGTCCTCCTCTGGGAAGAACAGGAAGACAGCCCAGCCTGGGTTTTGTACCCTGGAGCCACAGGAAGCACTGAGCTAAAGCACTGCATGACGTCCTCCTCTGGGAAGAACAAGAAGACAGCCCAGGCCGTTCTGGGACGTTCCTCCTGATTTCACGATGCTAATGTCTTAGTCCATTTTTGTTGCTATAAAAGAACACTTGAGCTTGGGTAACTTCTAAAGATAAGGGATTTATTTGCCTCACAGTTCTGCAGGCTGTACTAGAAGCATGGCACCAGCATCTATTTCTTGTAATGACCTCAGTCTGCTCCCACTCTGGCAGAAGGGAAGGAGGGTCTCTGTGTGCAGAGACCAGAGAGATCACACGGCAAGAGAGGGAGCAAGGGGGAGGGGGAGCGATGGAGCTTCCAAGCTCTGTTTAAAAACCAATTCTCCAGGAACTAATAGAGGGAGAACTTGCTAACCCCGTCGTATGGGACAGCATTAATCTATGCATGATGGATCCACCTCCATGACCCAAATACGTCCCAATAGCCCCAACCTCCCACATTGGGGGTTAAATTTCAATGTGCTGTTTGAAGGGGTCAAGCATCTAAACTAAAGCAGTTGTATATTCAGCACATTCTATGGTTACTATGAGAGCTATAACTGAGAAAGCAGGAGAAACCTGGGTCTCCCACCATGTGGGTGCACGTCCTAAAGAGACGTTGTATATGGCTACCTGTCAATCAAGAAATGCGAGACAATCCATAGAGAGGAACTGCTGTGATTAGCTTCTTGTTGGTGCCTCGTCTTCCTCCAGGTATCCCCAGACACCTGCATGTTCTGATTGTGTCCTCAGTGGTCATGATTCTCTTCACCATCCTCTTCTTCTTTCTCCTGCATCGCTGGTGCTCCAATGAAAAGGGTAAGTCTCACGAAGCGGAGGCCACAGACCTCAGGGCCAAGTGGGGAAGCGGGATGGGAGCACGCAGGTGTGTGTTTCTCACTGGCAGGATGGTCTCTGGCCCAAGGCAGGAGCCACAGAGGCAGGGATTTCTAGAGAGAGCACCAGACGCCCTGTCCCTGCCTTCAGCTCACAGACCATTGCCTGATTCTGAACTGTATCCTCATGTCCCTGCAGCCACTGACATCCAGGAGAAGGTTCCATGACAGGCAGAAAGTGGGAGACAGAATCAATGGGATGGAAATTGAGAGCTATTTATGGGATGGGTCCTTGAACTAAGAGAGATAGAATGTCTGAGTCTGGCTGTTGGCAGCTGAGGGACCTCAGGCACCTACGGCCTCCCCCTGTGTGTTGGGCTCTGCACATGAAATGAGGACCCAGACGTGCCCTCTCAGCTGTTTTGATGACTTTTGTCTCCTACAGATGCTGCTGTAATGGACCAAGAGCCTGCTGGGGACAGAACAGTGAATCCGGAGGTAGGTCCTCCTTGGCCCAGCCTCGTGGATACTGCTTTATTCCCTAATAGTCCTGAAGAATGTGAGCCCCTCCCTCACTCAACATTTCCCTCTCTCCAGGACTCTGATGAACAATACCCTCAGGAGGTGACATACGCACAGTTGGATCACTGCGTTTTCACACAGGGAAAAATCACTCGCCCTTCTCAGAGGTCCAAGAGACCCCCAACAGATACCAGCGTGTACATAGAGCTTCCAGATGCTGAGCCCAGATCGAAAGTTGACCACAGTCAGGCCTTGAGGGGGTCCTCCAGGGAGACAACAGCCCTGTCTCAAACCCAGCTTGCCAGTTCCAATGTACCAGCCGCAGGAATCTGAAGGTGTGAGTCTGCATCTTAGGGCATCGCTCTTCCTCACACCACGAATCTGAACGTGCCTCTCTCTCGCTTACAAATGTCTAAGGTCCCCACTGCCTGCTGCGAGAAAACACACTCCTTTGCTTAGCCCACAATTCTCCACTTCACTTGACCCCTGCCCACCTCTCCAACCTACTGGCTTACTTCCTAGTCCTACTGGAGGCTGCAGTCACACCAAGGAACTCACAATTCCAAACATACGAGAGGCTCCCTCTTAACACGGCACTTAGACATGTGCTGTTCCACCTTCCCTCATGCTGTTCCACCTCCCCTCAGACTATCTTTCAGCCTTCTGTCAGCAGTAAAACTTACAAATTTTTAAAAATAATTTCAATGTAGTTGCCTCTTCTTCAAATAAACATGTCTACCCTCATGGTTTCAGTAATGTGACTCTTTTCTTGCCAAAAGTTTCCGGTGTTATCATTACTATGTCCATGTAACCCCATCTGTCCTCCACTGGGTTCTCACCCCTGGACTCTGAGCTTCTGGAAGCAGGTGGAGCCTGATTCGTCTCCAGGACTCCAATTTCATCCAAAAATGCAGCACATAGGAGGTTGCAAGGATCGTGAATCAGATGAACAAGTGATATTCTTACTCTCTGCAGACCTGGAAAGCTGGCAGAGCCATTCCAAGATGAAACATTTGTAGAGTCATAGGCCTTGTTAGTCTCATCTCCATGGGGACACATGTCCACACATCATCTTTCATACCATAAATACACAGTCGCTCCTCTAGATCTGTGGGGTTTACAGGTGTTTATTAAACCAACTATAAATCAAAAATATTCAGAGAAAATATACAAAGTTTCAAAAGCAAAACTATGTTGAATGGACACAAATGGAGTGGTATGTATGCTGTGTCAGGAATTATAAATAATCTAGAGATGATTTCATGTATACATGAGGGTGTGCATGGGTTATATGCAATTGCTATGCCTTTTTTGTTTTGTTTTGTTTGTTTGTTTGTTTTTCGGAGTCTCACTCTCTCACCCAGGCTGGAGTGCAGTGGCACGATCTCAGCTCACTGCAACTTCTGCCTCCCAGGTTCAAGTGGTTCTCTTGCCTCAGCCTCCCCAGTAGCTAGGATTACAGGCACGTGCCACCATGCACAGATAAATTTTTTTTCTTTGTATTTTTAGCAGAGGCTGGGTTTCACTACGTTGAGCAGGCTGTTCTCGAACTCCTGATCGCATGATCCACCCAACTCAGCCTCCCAAAGTGTTGGGATTACAGGCGCGAGCCACCACGCCCAGCTTCACTGTGCCATTTCATGCAAGAGGCTTGAGCATCTGCAGATTTTGGCATCTGAATGGGGATCCTGGAACCAATCACCCAGGAATAGTGAAGGACGACTGTATATAATTTTTATTTGCCAATTTTAAAAATAAAGCATAAAAGACTGGGTGCGGTGGCTCAAGCCTGTAATCCCAGCACTCTGGGAGGCCGAGATGGGTGGATCACAAGGTCAGGAGATCGAGACCATCCTGGCTAACATGGTGAAACCCCGTCTCTACTAAAAAAATTACAGAAAACTAGCCGGGCGAGGTGGTGGGTGCCTGTAGTCTCAGCTACTCGGGAGGCTGAGGCAGGAGAATGGCATAAACTTGGGAGGCAGAGCTTGCAGTGAGCTGAGATCGGGCCACTGCACTCCAGCCTGGGCCACAGAGCGAGACTCCGTCTCAAAAAAAAATAAATAAATAAAGCATAAAAAAAGTATAACAACAAGATAAAATATAAGAAGTGTTCTTATAATGTGAAGATAAGTTCAGATTTATTTTTTCCTACTTGTAACCCTGTGGTCCTGTGTTATTTGTTGAAAAAATATTCTATTCCACCTTAAACCACATGGCAGCCTTTGTCAACTATAAAGGAGCTGTGTGTCCACGGATGTATTTTAGACACAATTTTCTGCCCCGTGGTTCTCTGTATCCCCTCTCATGAGGATGCTGTACTTTATATAACCTTGGAGAACCCCTTAAAATGTGGTAACCTGAGTCATCTGTTTGTTGTTATAGGTTATTTAGTTTCCTTTTTTTCTTTCTTTCTTTCTTGAGACAGACTCTTCCTCTGTCACCCAAGCTGGAGTTCAGTGGTACGAGCTCAGCTCACTGCAACCTCCGCCTCCCAGATTCAAGCACTTCTTGTGTCACTGGTTTAGTACAAGAAACTCAAGCAGGAAAATTAGAATGACTTTTTGTCACAATTGTTCTGATAATGTTAATAATACTTGAGTGAGACTCCGTCTCAAAAAAAAAAAAATACTTGTTAGATATTTTGCATATTACACATGAAGAAGAGGAGTTTGAATCTCAGATAAAAACAACAAAAGTACATCAAAAGTCTTTAATGTAACCCAGAATTCAATCATCTTGTGTTCAAAAGATTGGATCTGAGACGTGTTTTGAGCTGGTCATAGTGAATGACGCAAGGTGGTCACAACAATTTCCAGGAAGCCATTTTCTGCTCTTGGCTGGAGGCCCGCTGGGCATCATGTAACGTAGAAACAGCCTGCATACGTCACCCTCCCATGATGTGGTCGGCATGTCAACTGCATGGGCAGAGCGCCACATAACATGACACCTGCAACAGGGGTTATGGGCACAGAAAAGAACACGGAGACACAGAGGAGGAGGAGAGAGACAGACCCGGGGAGGGGAAGCCTCACTGATTCCAGGTCCCATGGATGGGATGACAAACAGAAACGCCTTCTAAACTCACAACCTCTCTTTCTAGGAGTCCACAGAAAACCTTCCCTCCTGGCCCTCCCAGGTCCGCTGGTGAAATCAGGAGAGACGGTCGTCCTGCAATGTTGGTCAGATACCGTGTTTGAGCACTTCTTTCTGCACAGAGAGGGGATCTCTGAGGACCCCTATGCCTCGTTGGAGAGCTCCATGATGGGGGCTCCAAGGCCAACATCTCCATGGGTCCCATGACGCCTGCCCTTGCAGGGACCTACCAATGCTATGGTTCTTTTACTCACTCCCCCTATGAATGGTCAGTCCCCAGTGACCCCCTGGACATCGTGATCACAGGTAAGAGTGTCCAGACATTCTTCTCATTGTCACTGGGACACAGAGTGAATGATCCAGGACTTGGAAGCCCCAGGTGGTCATGAGGAAGATGAGTGTGGGATTCTTATGGAGAGAGACTCACTTGGCGAGGTCTGTACCAACAGAGACAGAGAAATAGGAGACACAAGTACAGACCAGGTGTCATAACAGAGGACAGACACAGGGGCCATACAGGGAGGTAGAAAAGAGAGAAAGAGTTAAAGGGGACACCCAGACACACAGACATGTCCCAGAGAGAGGTGTCCTTCCGTGCTGACTTTGTTCAGAGACCTGGCACAGGTTAGAAGCTTCATCTCTGTGTTACCTCCACAGAGTGATCTCTACCAGGAGAACCCAAGAGCACCCTTATTTCTCACCTTAGTTGGGCCCTGGGACCTCAGGCCTTGTGGCACCTACAGATGCCGTGTTGATTCTGACACCTCTGCCTCGTGTTCAGGGGAGCCGTAACCTTCTCACGATATCATGGCCCCAGAACAACAACCCCTGTGTGCTGTGTGTACTTGGGGTCTCCAGACTGGATTCTGAGGCTCATATTCCAAACAACCACACATATGATAGGATTACTGACAGACACAGAGAGAAATCAGGGACATTAAAAAGCAAAGGCATAAACACACAGAAAATGAGCCAGAGGAAGGAGACTGACAAGCTCACAGCCACATAAAGACAGAGAAACAAGGATGATGGTTTCCAGCTTCATCCACGTCCCTGCAAAGGACGTGAACTCATCCTTTTTATGGCCGCATAGTATTCCATGGTGTATATGTGCCACATTTTGTTAATCCAGTCTCTCGTTGATGGACATTTGGGTTGGTTCCAAGTCTTTGCTATTTTGAATAGTGCCGACATAAACATATGTGTGCATGTGTCTTTATTGTAGAATTATTTATAATCCTTTAGGTATATCAGAAAACCAAACACTGCATGTTCTCGCTCATAAGTGGGACTTGAAGAATGACAACACATGGACACAGGGAGGGGAACATCACATACCAGGGCCTGTCAGGGGGTGAGGGGCTAGGGAATGGATAACAGTAGGAGAAATACCTAATGTAGGTGACGGTGACGGGTTGTTGGGTGAAGCAAACCACCAGTGCACATGTATACCGATGTAACAAAACTGCACGTTCTGCACATGTAACCCAGAACTTAAAGTATAATTTTCAAAAAGAGAGAGAGAGAAAAGAGGGCAGAGAAGTGGAGAGAATGAGGGAAGGGAGCTGAGAAAAGCCCTAAAATCAGAGTCCTGAGGGAGAGGCACAAGGAGAGAGAAAGATGGAGATGTGGGGGATGAATTGCAGATATTTCAAAGACAACGAGACAGACTGAGAGGCAGAGAAAGACAAGGAGATGGAGACAGAGAGATGCAGATGGATAGATAGATGATAAATACGTAGATGATAGATAATAGATAGGTTATAGATACATACATGATGATTGATTGGTAGATGATACATAGAGATGATAATGATGATGATAAATAGACAAAGAGATAGATACATGATACATAGAGATAGACAGGCAGACAGGTAACAGAGAGAGAGAGAGAGGATACATAGATATAGATAATAGCTGATTGATGGATACATAGATAGTTAATTGATAGAGAGATGATACATATATATAGATGATAGATAGATAAATAATTTGTAGATACACACCAAATAGTTAAATAGACGATAGATAGATAGATAGATAGATAGATAGATAGATAGATAGATAGATAGATAGATAGACAGATAGATAACGGATACATAGATAATAGAAATATGCAGAAAATTTTGAACAAGACAGAAAGTGAGAGACTCAGAATTAAAGAAAAAGGAAGATCAAGTCAACCAATCCAAGGAGGGTCAGAGAGAATAAAATGGTACAAAGAAAAAAAACATAGCTAGGGATGGGGAAGTGAGGTCAGAGACCTAGGGACATGGAGAAGGTGGAAGGAGGAAATAGACATGAAGGGAGACGGAGTGAAGGGTGAGAGACAGAGAGAGAGAAGGTGAAAGGAGAAAATAGACATGAAGAGACATGGGGTGGAGGGTAAGAAAGAGAGCATTAGGTCACTAGAGCAGGTGCAGGGAGTTCTCAGCTCAGGTGTGAGGGGAGCTGTGACAAGGAAGAACCTCCCTGAGGAAACTGCCTCTTCTCCTTACGGGTCTATACAGGAAATGTTCTCTCTCAGCCCAGCCGGGCCCCACTGTTCATGCAGAAGAGAACATGACCTGATCCTGCAGCTCCCGGCGCTCCTTTGACATGTACCATCTATCCAGGGAAGGGGAGGCCCATGAACTGAGGCTCCCTGCAGTGCCGAGGGTCCATGGAACATTCCAGGCCGACTTCCCTCTGGGCCCTGCCACCCACGGAGGGACGTTCAGATGCTTTGGCTCTTTCCGTGACTCTCCCTATGAGTGGTCAGACCCGAGTGACCCACTGCCCATTTCTGTCACAGGTGAGGAAACCAATCTCTTCCCCAAATAGTGGGACTCAGACAGACGACAATGGCCACATTCAGGGGAACCTCAGATGGCCATGGTGGTGCCAGCCAGAGATACTGGACAGAAAAGACACAGAGCAAACATACAGAAAGAGATAGACAGACAGACAGAGCAAGGCAGACAGATCACATCAGGATTTGGGGCGGTAACTGCAACCCTACATGAAGCTTGCAGAGAGAGCACAGGCCACAAAAAACACTTCCCAGTCTTTGTACAGAGGCCTACATGGGACACATCTAAGCAGCATCAGTGCTGACTCGGCAGCGTGAAAGGCCAGGCTCAGATTGGAAAGACTAGAGGTAGCATTGGCCGCCCACCATTCCCCATTTCCAGAAGCCCCCACATCTCACCAAAGAGTGATTTCCACGTGGGAGGCACAGATGCAACCATTGTTGGGGGAGCCTCCATGTCTCTTGATGGGAGGCATTTTCCACCCTGGATGTCTCCTGCTCCCTCCACACCTTGGAGCCTCAGTGGGGGAGCCTTCTCTGAGGACTCGGGGAGGGCCTCCTGGGATTCCCAGGATTTCCAAGCTAGATGACAACATGGCAGGTGGAAAGAGGCCCATTCCTCCATCCAGGGAGCCAAGCTCCATCCCAGGAGATGAGAAGAGGCTCTTCTCTTTAGTCAGTGGATCCCTGAGGGGACAGAGGCTCAGCACTGAAGGCTGAGAAGGATGTGCCACTTCTCCACTCAGTGGCCTCAAGCCAGACATCTTCCCTGCAGACTTCCAGTGATTCTCCATCAGCATTGAGGGCTGTGGCCACCAACCTGGGTGTTAGTCTGTAGGAACTTTTCATTTCTGACCTTCCATAACTGAGCTCTCTTCCTAAATGTGGAATGCCTTGTACTCCATATTACTCTCTCCCCAGAACGAATGTGTGGCTTGTCTGCTCTCCAGCCCTGTCATGGAGATTGATCATCTTTAGGGAGCAAGAGGAGAAGGAAAGAACAAAGTATGGAACCATCTAGGTGCTGCTGGCTGAGGTTCCATTTGCCAGTGAAGGGACTGCACTCAGCCGAGGCGGCAACTCAGGGAAGTCAGCCGAGGGAGGGCATTAGATTAGAGAGAACTGAGCTCACCCAGTAAATGACCTCTTCATTAACTCATTCATCTAATATTTATTTCACAGCTACCATCAGTTATCTCTGTTGCATGGCCAGGAGTAAACAGTGTGGCCAAGTTCCTTGGTTCATGATGCTCACATTGCTGTGGGGTGGGAAAGAGAGGCAGAACATGAATGAATGAATGAGTGAATGAATGAATGAGTGAATGGATGAATGAGTAAATGAATGAATGAGTGAGTGAATAAATGAATGAGCGAATGGATGAATGAGTGAGTGAATGGATGAATGAGTGAGTGAATGGATAAATGAGTGAATGGATGAATGAATGATGGATGAACAAATGAATGAGTTAATGGATGAATGAGTGAATGAACTTGTAGAATGGATGCATGAGTGAATGAATGAGTGAATCCTCAGCACCTGGTGAAAGTGCCGTGCACAGAATGAAATGAAGGAACATGGAACGTTGTCATTTGGAGTGTACAGGAGGGAACATCTCACTGAGAACTCACCAAGGAGATCACATTTAAACTCCGATCTTAGAGACAAGAGGGAGTGAGCCCTGGGGAGCGTGTTGAAAGGAAGTTTCATGTACTTAGGATGCTGGGGATGACCCTAATGTGAGAATGAGCTTGGTGTGTTCCAAGAAGTCCATGGACCTGCCGTATGGTGAGGGCTGCTCAGAATCCAGTGAGATTTCTAAGTGCCCTTGGGCTTGTAAGGAGTGTGAGTCCTGTGGTTGCAAGTGAACTTGTACCTTAGGTCAAGTCCAGCAATTCTCTTCCTAAATCCTCTCTAACTGCCTGAAACACTTCTATCAACAACTGAGAGAAGAGTGTTAAACACCCCACTGTGGCCGTGGATGTGCCTATCTCTCCGTTTACTTCGGCGACACTTCCTCCATGTGTATTTGCACGAATATTACTGGGAGTGATTAAGTGTAAATTGATTATATATTCCTGGTAAATTAAAAATACTATAAATTTACCTGCTTTTTTCCTAAATTTTATGCTTAATGTTTTCCACTGATTTTTCCCCAAGACTTATTTTGTCTAATTTTATTATAACTACACCACATTTCCAACAGTTAGTGATTGCTTGGTATATTTCTACATTGTTTAATTTCAAACCCTGTGAATTGTTAACACTGACATGTGTCCTTTGTAAATTTCAACAACGCACCTTAGAAAACAAGATTTGCTGACAATCTTTTGTTCGTGTTTGAGCAGTTCTTCCAATCATATTTGTGTTATTATTACGTTGTGTTTTCCTGATTCCCTTTTTCCCACGGACTTCTTTGGTGGTTTTCTATTTCAAACATTCTATTTTTGATCTATGTCGTTTAGGAATACATGTATGGTGTACTCATCCTGAAGTTGTTACATATTTTTAAAACTGAAATTCATCATTTCAGAGATTAAACAGCAAATATAAAAACATATTTCCACTCTTCCTGTGTAAGAACAGGATTTTAGAGTATCTTTATTACATATGTTTGTATTTACTTATATGATGTTTTGTGGTATATGTAATTCTATCTTTTCCAGAAATTACACAGGGGCATGTTTTCATACATGACTGTATGGTCCATATTCATTTTAGGCATAGCCATATTTTAAGTTCTTTCTCTGCTCTTAGTTATCGTCAGAGTCTTCGACACCCAGTCTGGTTTCACTTTCCTTCTCTTTGAGACACAGTCATCAGAATTTCCTTTAGGGTCAGTGAGAAAAGCTTTCTTTGCCCTTTTATCTTTCAGTGCTGTTTCTTTCCTGTGTTGATCTTGGACAGTACTATGTAAGGAATTGTCGGTGGCTGGTGATGGTATCTTAGCTGGGTAAAGATTTTGTTCTACTGGCTTATGTTTTCCTTTTTTTCTGTGGGGAAGACAATGTTTGGCTCCCTTTGAATCCTTACCAGCTGATCCTTTTCCTCCGGCTAAGTTTAAGGGTTGGTTATGCTTTTTTGCAGCTTTTCTGTAACGTTGAACGTGAGGTGTGTTTAATTCATTCTGCCTGGCATTCACTGCATTTCTTGAACCCATGGATTGATGGATGTGTCTACTTCCTCCAAATAATCAACAATTGCCTCTTTAAAGATTGCTTCTGACCTGTTTTCTCATTCTTTCCTTTTGGAACTCAAGTTAGGAGCATTCTAAAACTGTTGTCAGTTTTTACCCTGTCACAAAACTGCTCTTTCTTTTTCAGTTGTTTTCTTTTTCTGTGCCCTAATATTGACAGTTTCCTGTGGCGTAGATGATAAATGCTCTCTTCACTGTTGTGTACACAATGTTTTAACTAATTATTCTGCTTTAAATTTAATGTTGACTATATCTAGATATCACAATTGATTACTGTGTACAGACTTTCTTTTCTATTTGCATACACTTACGGGGTACACGTGTAACTTTGTGACATGAATATATTGCAGAGTGGTGAAGTCAGGACTTTGACTATATCCATCACCCAAATGCTGTACATTGTACTCGTTAAGCAATTTCTCATCACACATCCAGGTCCCACCACCCTCCAGCCTTCCAAGCCTCCACTGTCCATCATTCCACACTCTACGTCCAGGTGTATGCACTACTCGCCTCCCGCTTAGAGTGAGAAGATGTGGTGTTTGTCTTTCTGAGTTGTTTCACGTAAAATAATGGCCTCCAGTTCCATCCATGTTTTTTAGTTGTTGTTGTTTTGTTTTGTTTTGTTTTTGAGACAGAGTCTGGCTCTGTCGCCCAGGCTGGAGTGCAGTGGCCGGATCTCAGCTCACTGCAAGCTCCGCCTCCCGGGTTCACGTCATTCTCCTGCCTCAGCCTCCCAAGTAGCTGGGACTACAGGCGCCCGCCACCGTGCCCGGCTAGTTTTTTGTATTTTTGGTAGAGACGGGGTTTCACCGTGTTAGCCAGGATGGTCTCGATCTCCTGACCTCGTGATCCGCCCGTCTCGGCCTCCCAAAGTGCTGGGATTACAGGCTTGAGCCACCGCGCCCGGCTACATCCATGTTACTCCAAAGGACAGAATTTTATATTTTACGGCCGAATACTATTTCATTGTTGATACACACCACACTTTATTAATCCAATCGTTCTTTCACAGTCACTTAGATTGATTTCATGTCTTTGCTGTTGCAAACAGTGCTGCAATAAACATACAGGTGCAGGTGTTTGTTTGACATAAGTGCTTCTTCTCCTTTGGGTAGACACCCCGCAGTGGGACCACTAGGTCGAATGGTGTTTCTATTCTTGGTTCTCTGACAGATCTCCATGCTGTCTTCCACAGAGGCTATACTAATTTACATTCTGACCCACAGTGTATAAGAGTTTCCTTTTCTCTGCTTCCTTGCCAACATCTGTTATATTGGTTCGCATTTTCAGTAATAGCCATTCTGACTACTGTAAGATGATATCTCATTGTGGTTTCAATTTGCATTTCTCTGATGAGTCGTGATGCTGAACATTTGTTCATATGCTGTTTGGCCATTCGTATGTCTTCTTTTGAAAAATCTGTGTAAACATCCCTTTGCCCACTTTTGAATGCTATTATTTGAGGGCTGTGATTAGTTGTTTGAGTTGCCTAGAAATTGTGGATGTTAGTCCCCTGTCGGATGCACAGTTTAAAAACATTTTCTTTCATTCTGCAGGTCGTCGGTTCACTCTGCTATTATTTCCTTTGCTATTCAGAAGCTCTTTCGTTTACTAAGTCCCATTTGTCTAGTTTTATTTTTGTTGCCTGTGGTTTTGAGGTTTTACTGATGAATTCTTTGCCTAGACCAATGTCCAGGAGAGTTTCTCTTTGCATTTCCACCTGTGATTTTATAGTTCTGGGTTTACATTTAAGCCGTTAATTATCTTACATTAATTTTTGTGTATAATGACAGATATGAGTCCAGTTTTATTCTTCTGCCTATGACTATTTAGATTTCTCAGCACTATTTATGGAAAAGCATATCTTTCCCCAGTGTATGTTTTGTTGACTTTGTCCATGATCATTCACTGTAGATACGAGGCTGTATTTTTGGGCTCTCTATTCTGGTCTATTGATCTCTGTTTCTGTGTCTATACCAGCACCGTGCTGTTTAAGTTACTATACCCTTAGAGCATAATTTGAAGTCAGAGAGCCTGATGACTCCAAGTTTCTACACTTGCCTAGAATTGCTTTGTCTATGAGGCTCTTTTTTGGTTCTGTATGAATTTTAGGATTGCTTTTTCTAATTCTGTGAGACCTGGTGTTACTATTTTCATTTAAGAATTGCACTAAATCTGTAGATTGCATTTTAACAATATTAATTCCTATGATCCATGAGCATGGAATTTTTTTCTTTTTTGGTATCATCTATAATTGCTTTCATGGGTGTCTTACACTCTTCCTGGTAGAGATCTTTCACCACCTTGGTTAAGTGTATTCCTCAGTGTTTTAATTTTGTGTATCTATTGTAAATGGGTTGCCTTCTTGATTTGGTTCTCAGTTAGATCATTATAGGTGTAGAGAAATGCTACCGGGTTTTACACATTGATTTTTTACTCTGAAACTTTACTGAGTTCACTTTTCAATCATAAGAATTTTTTCAGAGTCTTTAGGATTTTCTAGATTTAAGATCATAGCATCAGCAATAGAAATAATTGCACTTCCTCTTTTCTAATTTAGTCATGTTTTATTTCTTCCTGTGGCCTGATAGCTCTGACAGAGCTTCCAGTACTATATTGATAGGGAGTGGTGCATGTCTGTGTCCTTGTCTTGTGCCAGTTCTCAGAGGAGTCAGTCATTTTAACTTCTCCCTGCTCAGTAGATGTTGACTCTAGGTATGTCATCTATGGCTTTTATTACTTTGAGGTATATTCTTTCTATGCCTAATTTTTTGAGGGTTTTCATCAGGTAAGGACGTTGAATTTTTTTAAAGATGCTTTTCTTTATGTCTATTGAGATGATCACATGTTTTTGGTTCTGGATTCGGCTCACTCTTCCAGGTGGATGACATATGCCAAAAAAGCACTTAGTCAGCCATCTTGGAAACAAGCATCTCAGATGTTTTCTTTCTCTACAGCTCATTCTTCCTTATCAATGTTTTCAATTTTGTACTTAATTTTATAAAGAGAGTAAATGATATAATTTCCACATACGTTTCCTCTGCCAAATCTGACTCACTGTGCTTTCTTTCCTTGTATGCATAACCTGCCCAGCAATACACACAAACATTTATTGCTTTGGAGAATTAGTTTGGGAACTATTTTGAAATGTAAAAAAAAAAAAAATGTGTATCTTCAAAAGAAATTTCTGTTTGTGGCAAAAGGCTTCTGAGCGTGCTCAGGATGATATAGGGAGAAGAGGGGCTCTAGACAGGAAGAATTTTGTGAAGGTGAGATGGGGAAATAGCTCCATTTCAGAGCTCCTGGGGAGGGAGGGCCTAGCCCACATGGAAAAGTCTCTGATCTTACCCCCACCCTCCAGCCCCTGTTCTCCAGGACTATACTGTGGAGAATTCCATCAGAATGGCTGTGGCTGGTCTGGTCTTCCTGGCTCTTTTGGCAATGCTGGCTAAGACCTGGTTCAGCCATGCGGGGACACAGGTGGAAATGGAAGAAACGTGACTGAAGCTGGCAGGAGTGAATGGCGGACTCCTAGTGAACGGATTCTGGCTGCAACCCCCACTGCAACCATTGCCAGCGTGGATCTGAGATGCATGGAGACCCAAGTCTTTGTGGGAGCTTTGCAAAATATACAAGGAATACCTTTCTTCAATATTTAGGGAACATTTTCTGAAGGTCAAAGAGGATAGGTGAAGCACACAAGGGAACTCTCAATGACACACTTGGACCCACTCACAGACAACCCACATAAAATTCTTTCCAGGTCTCTGCGGGATCTTGGACTGTGTATCTTCTCCATTCTCCTCATTATTACATCTAATGTTCCACTCTGTGTGTGGGGTTTTTTTTTTTTTTTTTGGTGGTTGTTGTTCTTATTCATGTTCCCTTGTCCTCCTTCTTCTTCTTTTTTATTCCTCTTCATTCTCCCCTTCTTCTCTTTCTTCCTCCTCTTCTGTTTCTTCTTCTCCTCTAACTTTTGACTTGTTTTCTCAGCTTCTTCTCTTGAACTGTTGGCTTTTCTTCCCACAGTTTGCCTTATGTTAATCTTTGTGATCTAATTTCTATATATATATATGAACCCAAATGTCTAAAATAACCCAAATTTAAAGTGTTACTTTCTGTAGCAATGACACTTACCACCACAGAGACAACCACAAAGTTAAAATCTTTCAAGAAGTGTCAAAATTTTGTGTTACATGTTTTATTAAATCTTTTGAAACTCATATGTCCTTTAATGCACATATTCCAAATTTAGAAGAAATAATTTTGAAACACTATGAAATTAATAGATTACTATTTTTATTAATGAGTTGTTTAAATGCCATGTTATTGCAAACACAGCGTTGTTCTGAGGCCATGATTAAAATAGTGACTTTTGCCTTCTTGGTAGTCTCAAGGCTTCTTTTTATACATTGACCTGTCACATCTCCAAACTACTCCAGTATAAATTACACTCTTGGCTGTTAATTTTAAATTTTGAACATAGTTTTGGAGTCTTAATACATTAAGAGAGAAAATTCAATTTTTGCCCCAGAGAGAAGTTCAAATCAAATGTCAACAGCCAGAATGTTCATATGTTGGTCTTTTCCAAGTCTTTGGAATTCAAGTAGTGTAGGTACCTTCTTAGCCCATCTGCACAAAGATACTTTGTAGCCAGTACTGATTCACAGAAAACTAGGTAGTCAAATCTTCGAGATGTTTTACGCTGCAAATAATCTGACATAAAAATACTTGTAAATTAATGCATCAGAACAATTTCACCTGTTGTAAATAAGGTAATTACAACTCAGAAATGGCTGCAGAACTACATTAAGCAAGCCTCCTAAGAAACAATTTTCATGAAAGTGAAGAAACCTAGACATTCTGTCTGTGGGAGATTGGCCAGATGGGTTTCCCGTGTGTTGTATCAGCTGTGACTTTTTTTCATGTTCTTGCCACATTTCATGTTCTACCACAATATCCGCTAGTCCATCCCAAATAATTGTGAGGAAACTCTGTCCTTGGGAAAATATTAATTTGCTACAGACAGAGATGATACCTCAAAGTCCCACTATATACATCGAGGGGATCCACAAAAGTCCATTCAGTAAAATGTAGTCGGCATCTTAAGGTAGGCTGATTCCACCTCTAAAAAAGTAGGTACAACATCGGGTTGATTTTTCCAAAGAAAAATGGTGATTGGCCATCTTTAGTCTCAATGTAAACAGTAATACTGATGAATGTGGAAGAGGCAGGGAAGAGGATTGACAGTAAGTGACACTCATTGTTTTCATCTGAGCTTTGAGACTGAAAGAGGAACACAGGAGTGAGGTGTGTGGGAACAAACCCCTTCTTTTTCCACCTAAACAGAGTGGAAATTGGACACTGAGATTTGGTGTACAGCTAAACACTAAGCCCATAGTTGGGTTAAACGCGGTCATGTTGTACATCCTGGTTTCACAGCAGACACTGGAGGAAAACAGCCGGTATTCATAAGAGGCTGTCCCTTGGGTCATTGCCCAGAATATCCGGAGTTGGTGCTCACAGCGTTGGGAACCATCCTGGACCAGACAGGCTCTGAATATGGGGGCACCAAACTGCCCAGGGCGACGCCTCCATGCACCCTTCTCACCGCAGTTCTTGACCATTTCCCAAACCTCTGACCTCACCTTCATTCTTCCACGGTGAACACACTAAAGTTGGCCTTCAAAGCTTGAGACAGAGGAGAATTGGGCTTCATCTCTGGTGACTACAAGTAGGGAATGGAGACTCAGTTCTGGCCTGAGAGGAGGGAGAAGACCCTGGATCCCAGTGTGGATGGGAAGAAGTATGTGTTTGTTTTTTGTGCTTGGATTCTGTGTCCAAGCATGTCTGAGATATGATAAAGATGGATCTTCCTTTCCTTGTCCACTTTCTCATGCCAGAGAATTGGAATCTTATATTCCACTAACTCCTTTATTCTGTTCACCCAGACTCTGTGAAGGAGAAAGGAAAAGATGTGATACTCTAATTTTGCTCCATTTGTCTAAAATGGGTAGGCTGCAGCTCCTCATGAAATGATACCTTTTCTAGCTCTTATTGGAGGTGTCTCAGGACTCACTACTTCACGGGACCTGCAACTGTGTCAGTCTGGGGAAACTGCAAATATTCTTGTCTTACACTTGTCCCCAGTCAATTGTGATGGACGCTGGTGACCTGCAATAGATGTCATTGCAGGTAAAATGTACCTGAGTCATGCTGCAGTTCTCCTGGACTATAAACCCCTGGCCATGTTCCTGAGGCGATTCTGTTCGTCTCAATATGAATAATAATAACACACTAAAAATGGCAAGCCATTCTTAATTCCTGAAGTCTCACTTGTAAATTAGTAAATATCTCTTATTTTATGTAGTTTACATTATATGTAGACAGATAATAAACACACACACACACACACACACAGAAGAATGGATGGGTTCACCTAGAAATGTAAATAATTCAAGATGAGGAAATGAAATGTCACCGCATTTACTATTCCATTTTAGATGAAGAGTCTATGAAAAGGTTTGATTTCATTTTATGTTTTATTTGTGGACATTTTCACACAAACTATGTAAGTGAGGAAGTCAATTGAAAAGGAGAAGAGCAAGTCCAAACACATTCAGGTGAGGTCATTCTTTAAATGTTTTAATTGAAATGATCCATCTTGGGATTAGAACAGTAACTGAGATGGTGCCAGGAAAGTTAAAAAGTTTTTGTTAGTCCTAAATATTGACACCTAAAATTATTAAACTCTTAGAAGAAAACACAGGGGAAAAGCTTCACAAGATTGGATTTGGCAGTGATTCTTTGGATGTGACAACAATGGCACAGGCAACTACAGAAAAAGTACACAAATTAGACTTTATGAAAATTTTGAAAAATTGTGCCTCAAAATACATCATCAGTTACTTCATATGCCAAGGAAAAAAAAAAAACATTTAAGACAATATTATCAAAGTAAAAAGACAACCCACAGAATGGGAGAAAATGTTTTCAAATCATATCACCTGTAAGGGATTAACATCCACAATATACACAGAACTCCTAAAACTCGACCACAATAAACTCAATTCAAAAATGGGCAAAGAACTTACACAGACATTTCTCCAAAGAATATACACATGAAAAGATACTCAACATCATGAATCATTAGGAAAATACAAACCAAAGCTACACCAGATGCCACTTCATACCCCTTAGGATGGGTATCATCAAAAACAACAACAGAGTTTCCACACACTAACAACAAACTATCCAAAACATTTTCCAAGAAAATAAGCCCATTTACAATAATTACAGAAAACAAAACATGCAGGAATAAATTCATCCACAGAGTACAAAGATCCGTATATAAAAAATTATAAAACATTGATGAAAAAACTCAAGAAAAAACAAATAAATCAAAAGATATTCCATGTTCACAGATTAGAAGAATTAATGCTGTTAAAATGTCCATTCTATCCAAAGTGATTCAATGCAACCATTATCAAAAATCCAATGACTTTTTTTTACAGAAGTAGAAAAAACAATCCTAAAATTCATGTGGAACCAAAAAAGACCTCAAATAACCAAAGCCATCTAGAGGGAAAGGAACAAAGTTGGAAGCATCACATTACCTAAACACAAATTACAATACAAAGTTACAGTAATTAAAACAACATAGTACTTGCATAAAAACAGACACATAGACCAATGGAAGTGATTCATAGCACAGGAAAAAAAATGCATGCATTTAGGGTCAAACAATTTTGGGGATGTTGTCAAGAATACACAATGGAGAAGGAACAGCCTCTTTAATAAATAGGGTTAGGAGACTTCGTGTCCACATGAAGAAGAATGGAAGCGGATACTTATCTCACAAAACATACAAAGTCAACTCAAGATAGATTAATGACTTAAATGTAAGATGAAAGACCATAATCCCAGCAATTTGGGAGGCCAAGGTGGGCGGATCACCTAAGGTCAGGATTCCAAGACCAGCCCAGCCAACATGGTGAAATCCCGTCTCTACTAAAAATACAAAAAGTAGCTGGGTGTGGTTGTGGGTGCCTGTAATCTCAGCAGCTCAGGAGGCTGAGACAGGAGAATCACTTGAACCAAGGAGGTAGAGGTTACAGTGAGCCGAGATCACACCACTACACTCCAGCCTGGGCAACAGAGTAAGATTCCATCTAAAAAACAAAAAACTACTAAAAGAAATCAAGGGAAAACTCCACTAGCTTGCACAAAACCTATTTGGATATTATCCCAAAGGCCCAGGCAACACAAGCAAAAGTAGACAAATGAAATTATATCAAATTGAAAGTTTCTGCAAAGAAAAAAAAAAAAAAACTCAACAAGTGAAAAGACAACCTATGGAATGTGAGAATATATTTGCACGCATACATCTAATAAGGAATTAATATCCAAAATATATAAGAAACTCAAACAACTCAATGATAAGAAATCAAATAATCCAATTAAAAAATAGGCAAAGTATCTGAATAGACATTTCTAAGAATAAGACAAATCACCAAAAGCTATACAAAAAAATGATTAGCACCAGCTAAATAAAAATTAAAACTAGAATGAGATATCACCTCACACCTCTTAGAATGACCATTAATGGTCTGGGCACGGTGGCTCATGCCTGTAATTCAGGCACTTTGGGAGGCCGAGGCAGGGAGATTACCTGAGGTCAGCAGTTCGAAACCAGCCTGGCCAATGTGGCGAAATCTCATCTCTACTAAAAAAACAAAAGTTAGCAGGGTTTGGTGGTGCACACCTGTAGTCACAGCTACTCTGGAGACTGAGGCAGGGGAATCCCTAGAACCCAGGAGGCAAAGGTTGCAGTGGGCCGAGGTTCTGCCACTGCACTCCAGCCTGGGTGACAGAGTAAGACTGTGTCAAAAAAAAAAAAAAGTCCATTATCAGACACATAAAAAATAACAAGGGTTAATGAGGATGTGGAGAAAAGGGAACATTTGTATGCAGTTGATGGGAATGTAAATTAGTACAACCATTATGGAAAACAGTCTGGAAGTTCCTGAAAAAATTAAACATAGAATTCCCATGTTTCTGCAATCCCACTACCGTCCATGTATCCAAAGGAAGTGGAATCAGTCCATTGAAGAGATAGCTGCATTCCCATGTTTACAGCGGCATTATTCATAACAGTCAAGATGTGGAATCAACTTTAATGCCCATCTGTGGGGGCATGGACAAAGAAAATGTGGTATACAATAAGAATGTAATGAAGTACTATACAACCTTTACAACAAAGAAGGAAGTCCTGTCATTTGTGACAATGTCAATAAACTTAGAGGACATTATGTCAAGGGAAACAATCCACACACAGAAAGACAAATGCCCCAAGATCTCATATATGGAGTGCAAGAAGTGGAACCCAGAGAAACAGTAAAATGGTTGTCAAAAGAACCTGGGGAGGAGAGGGATTGAAGAGTTGTTGGTCAAAGGATGCAAAATTTCAGTTAGAAGAAATCAGGTCAAGAGATCTATTGTATGTCTTGAGGACTCCAGTTAATCACAACATGTGGTGTATTGAACATTACTAAGAGATTAGATTTTAAGTGTTCTCACCACACACACAAAACATACAACAAGTATGTGAGAAAATAAATATGATAAAGAGGTTATTTCATCCATTCCACAACGTGTACCTATATAAAAACATCACAATGTACACCACAAATACCTTTCTCCTCATAGATTAAATTTTTTTTTTTTTTCAGATGGAGTTTCGCTCTTGTCGCCCAAGCTGGAGTGCAGTGGTGCAATCTCAGCTCACTGCAACCTCCTCCTCCCAGGTTCGAGCGGTTCTCCTGACTCAACCTCCCAAGTAGCTGGGACTACAGGTGCGTGCCACCATGCCAGGCTAATTTTGGTATTTTTTATTAGAGACGGGGTTTCTCGAGGCTGGTCTCGAACTCCTGGTCTCAGGTGATCCAACCTCTTCGGTCTCCAAAAGTGCTGGGATTATGTGGGGAAAAAGAAAGAAAGATCAGACTGTTACTGTGTCTATATAGAAAGAAGTAGACTTAAGAGACTCCATTTTGTTCTGTATTTGAGATGCTGTTAATCTGTGACCCTACCCCCAACCTTGTCTTTGCAAGAGACATGTGCTGTGGTGACTCAAGGTTTAAAGGATTTTGGGCTGTGCAGGGTGTACTTTGTTAAACAAGTGCCTGAAGGCAGCTTGCTGGTTAAAAGTCATCACCATTCTCTTAATCTCAAGTACCCAGGGATAGTACACGGCCAAAGGTCACAGGGACCTCTGCCTAGGAAAGCTAGGTATTGTCCAAGTTTCTCCCCCTGTGATAGTCGGAAATATGGCCTCGTGGGATGGGAGAGACCTGATCGTCCCCCAGCCTGACACCCGTGAAGGGTCTGTGCTGAGGAGGACCAGTGTAAGAGGAAAGAAGGCCCCTTGGCGGTTGTTGGCAGTTGAGATAGAGAAAAGCATCTGTCTCCTGTCAGTCCCTGGGCAATGGAACATCTCGGTGTAAAACCTGATTGTATGTTCTGTTTACTGAGAAAGGAGAAAACCGCCTTAGGGCAAAAGGCGGGACTTGCTAGCGCAATGCTGCTCTTTATGCACTAAAAAGGTTTATGGAGATGTTTGCATATGCATATCAAGGCACAGCACTTTTCCTTAAACTTATTCACGTCACAGAGATCTTTATTCATATGTCTTACTGCTGACCTTCTCCCTACAATGATCCTGCCACTTCCCTTTTTTCTAAGATGGTGAGGATAATTATCAATAAATACTAAGGGAACTAAGAGACCGGTGCCGGTGTGGGTCCTCTGTATGCTGAGCGCCGGTCCCCTGGGCCCACTTTTTCTTTCTCTATACTTTGTCTCTGTCTCATTTGTTTTCTCAAGTCTCTCGTTCCACCTAACGAGAAACGCCCACAGGTGTGGAGAGGCAGGCCACCCCTTCGGGATTACAGGCGTGAGGACCAGGCCTGTACACTGACTTTCTACCCTTAAAGTGTGCTGAAGTTTGTTTCTCAGATGCAGGAGACTTTGGGCAAAGACTATGGGGTTTCCAGGTATAGAAATTATATCATCTTCAAACAGAGATAATTTGACTACCTCTCTCTACTACTGTCGTCTAACTTGGATGCCTTATTATTCTTTCTTTTTCCTCATTGCTCTGTCTAGGACTTCAGGTACTATGTTGAACAGGATGGTGAGAGTGGGCATTCTTGTCTTGTTTCACTTATAAAAGGAACTCCTTCCAGCTTTTACTCATCCCGTGTGATGTTGGATGTGGGTTCGTCATAGGTGGCACATATTATATTGAGGTATGTTTCTTCAATGCTTAGCTTGTTCACGGCTTTTAACACGAAGAAATGCTGAGTAAAAAGCATGCCCTACATGTATTGAGAAGATCATGTGGTTTTTGTCTTTAGTTTTGTTTAGGTGATGAGTCACATGTATTGATTTGTGTATGTTCAACCAACCTTGCATCCTAAGAATCAAGTCGACGTGATCATGGTGGATTAGCTTTCTGATGTGCTGCGGGATTCAGTTTGTTCGTATTTTCTGCGGATTTTTGCACCTGCGTTCATCAGGAATATTGGCCTGTAGTTTTCTTTTTTTAATGTTCTTTTCTGTCATTAGTATCAGGGTGATATTAGCCTTATAAAATGAGTAAAGGCCACCCTGGGCAAAACAGAGGCCCATCATTTTTTAAAAAGTTGGAGTTTTACAAATTTAAAATACACAGTGAAAAAGTTCTCACAAAGTCCAGAAAGGCAGCTGTAAGTAAGAGATATTTGTAAGAATGACAGCACAGTAAATGAGTAGATTTGAACCTTCAGTTACTGCAGTGTTCCGGTATCAAATTGGAGGATGTTATCACTCTGGTATTTTTTCTTCAAGTCAGAGAGAGAAAGAAAGACACACAAGCAATTAGAGAGCAGAAAAGCGCAAAGCCAAAGAGAGAGAGAAAGAGAGACAGGAAACCGTGAGTTTAAAGTCTTGGGTCATAAGACAAACTCTAGATAAAACGACAAGATCCTCAATCAACATGTTGTGTTTTTGCTAATGAGATGGAAATCTATGATGCTAAATAACTGCACAGTCTTTCTACTGAGATTTAAATCATTTTACCTGTTTCTGGTTTAATAGTAGAAATACCAGCATGGAAAATTATGATGATTTATTTAATACAATTGCTCAATAATGATAGTAAGACCTATTAGGTATTTTGCATATTGCACACGAAGGAGAGTTTCAATCGCAGAGAAAAACAAACAAACAGAAAAAGATTACAACGAAAGTCCTTCATGTGAGTGCACAGTTCAATCGTCCCGGGCTGGGGTAAGTGGGTCTGAGATGTGTTTTGACTCTGGCCGTCATGCATGACGGGAAGTGACAAGTCTAGTCTGCAGTTTTCAGAAAGCCACATTCCTCCCTTGACCGGACTTCCACTAGAACCTCATATGAGGTAGAAGAAGCCTACCTGTGTCCCCTTCACATGTTGTGGTCGATGTGTCAACTTCATGATCCAGGCTGCTCACCACATCCTCTGCACCGGTCAGTCGAGCAGAGTCACTGCATCCTGGCAGCAGAAGCTGCACCAAGTCCATGTCGCCCACGGTCGTCATCCTGGCCTGTCTTGGTGAGTCCTGGAAGGGAAGGAGCACCAGGGTTACACTACGGGCCTGCAGATTCGGGGTCTCCCAACAGGGAGCCGTGTTCTGGAGCAAGCGGGTGGTGAGGCTGAGTGAACGTTCAGCCCAGCGAGGCGCCCAATGGCTGGGAGGAAAGGGCAGGTTGCTGCAGACATGAATAGTTCATCATGATCTTTCTTTGCAGGGTTCTTCTTGGACCAGAGGGTGCGGGCACACGTGGGTGAGTCCTTCCCAAATGATGGGTTGCCATCCCCACCAATACAAGTGAATTTTCCTGAGAAGGGAGGCAGGCAGCACAGAGGGCGGCTGATGGACTGACCATGGGAAAGCCTGTGGGGAAATCTCTCGTGAACTAGGAAGAGGAGACCCTGGGATGCTCGGCCCTGAGTTCTGTCTTATCCCTCCCCAGCCGTTCTTCCCCGTGGCTGAGTCTAGCTCTGTGTGGCCCAGGTGGAGACTTGGGCGCTCAAAGCTGGGGTGTCAGGGGATGGGATATGGTGTCACTGGCAGAGGAGGGAAGGGAAGCAGTGCTAGGAACAGCAGGTCCTCTGAGGACAAGAGGGTAAATCACTCCCTCCAGTGTTTCCATGATGGTCGGGGCTGCAGTGTGGCTGCTGTCATTCTACCAGAAGAGGTGGGGGAACCACAGTCATGACCCTGACATTCCAATCCCTCTGATGGGGCTCAGTTGTTTATTATGGTTCAGGCATTAGCTGATATTCCATCCACAAAGGTCGTACCCTCCGCCGCGTGTCTACTTTGTGTTGTTTGGTGTAACCAATCTTGCAGTATTAAAATCTAGTAAGAGTTCCATACTCAGCACCTGCTCAGAGTTTTCAGCCCATACTTTTGTTGTAGGGAGACACCATGTCCATGCTGGATAAGTTCTTCCTGTAGCCCTGGACACCCAGGTGTGGGAGGAGCCTTAGAAACACGGAAAGGGGAAGAATATTCTGAGCACATGGAGGGAGGGGTGACTCCACATCCTCTTCTCTAAGGCGGCACCTCCTTCTCCCCCAGGTGGTCAGGACAAGCCCTTCTGCTCTGCCTGGCCCAGCGCTGTGGTGCCTCAGGGAGGACACGTGACTCTTTGGTGTCACTATCGTCCTGGGTTTAACATCTTCACGCTGTACAAGGAAGACGGGGTGCCTGTCCCTGAGCTCTACAAAAGAATATTCTGGAACAGTTTCCTCATTAGCCCTGTGACTGCAGCACATGCAGGGACCTACAGATGTCGAGTTTTTCATCCGCACTCCCCCACTGAGTGGTCGGCACCCAGCAACCCCCTGGTGATCATGGTCACAGGTCAGAGGGCTCCTGTCTGGGCTTCTCCTTGTCCCACCTCCTGAATCCCAGAGCTTCTGCTGGGGGTGTCCGTCAGGGTCCCATCATCCAGGCCCTGACTGTATTTGGGGTAAAGGGGATTTAATACAGGGGAATGGGTGCTGGGAGGAAGAATGGTGGGAAGAATAACTGTCCCCATTGATGGCCACATTGTAATCCGTGGACCCTGTGGCTCTTTATGTTATAGGGCAGGGGACTGAAGGGGAAGATGGAGCTCAGGTTGTTGATGAGTTGACCTTGAGATGGGGAGACGGCCTGGACTGTCCCGCTGGGCTCAGTGGAATCACAAGGGTCCTCATGACAGGAGGAGGAAGAGGGGAGTGGGGATTACAGCAGCATCATGGGAGACTCCATCAGCCACTGTGGGCTTTGAAGGTGGAGGAAGGTCACGAGTCACAAAGGCAGGAGGCCTATAGGGGCTGGAGAAGTCAAGGGAACTGATTCTCCCCTGAGTCTCCAGAGGGAACACAGCCCTGTAGATGCCTTGATTTTAGCCCAGGAAGAACTGGATCCAATTTCTGTTCTCCAGAAGTGGAAGGGTCAGTGTGTTCTCTCCTGCCGCCATGTTTGTGATAATTTTCTACAGCAGCAACAGGAAACCAACACAGGAACCCAGGTCAAGGACAAGTTTAAAAACCAAACAAGAGGGTTGGCTACCCCGAGATCAGCAAAGGTGCACTGCTGATGCCACCACCAGGCTGGAGCTACATAGGGAGGGAACGACAGGGAGAGTCGGGGGTGGAGGGTGAGAGAGAGAGAGCATTAGGTCATAGAGCAGGGGAGTGAGTTCTCAGCTCAGGTGTGATGGGAGCTGTGACAAGGAAGAACCTCCCTGAGGGAAACTGCCTCTTCTCCTTCCAGGTCTATATGAGAAACCTTCTCTCTCAGCCCAGCCGGGCCCCACGGTTCCCACAGGAGAGAACATGACCTTGTCCTGCAGTTCCCGGCGCTCCTTTGACATGTACCATCTATCCAGGGAGGGGGAGGCCCATGAACTTAGGCTCCCTGCAGTGCCGAGCGTCAATGGAACATTCCAGGCTGACTTCCCTCTGGGCCCTGCCACCCACGGAGGGAACTACAGATGCTTCGGCTCTCTCCGTGACTCTCCCTACGAGTGGTCAGACCCGAGTGACCCACTGCCCGTTTCTGTCACAGGTGAGGAAACCCCATGTCTGTCCCATGTCTTATGATCCCAGAGCCATAGCTGGGGAGCTTCCTGCTGATGATGGAGAGAGGGATGGACAGATGCAGAGAGAAGATGAAGCCTCGGTGTGAGGTTGGGGTCAGGGCACAGGAGGGCAGACACAGCACATCAAACCCTCCCGCACTGCCTGCATGGAGGCCTGTGGTCAGGGCTTCAGGCATCCAGGCAGATGGAGAAACTGGTCAGGACAGACCCAGAGGAAGGGAGATTGGGCTCAGTTTGGGGAAATCAGAGGTTCCCTCAGCCCCTCAACCTTACCCATTTCCCAGAAGCCCATCCCGGCCTCTCACCCACAGAGAGATGTCATCACCAGCAACCCTTACACCCTTTTCTTTTCATTTGAAAAAATGCTGATTGAGGTTAAATATACCTGTATAATTTACCAACGTTACCATTTTTAAGTGTAAAATCTAGGGGTCATAAATACCTATACAGGCTGGGTGCAGTGGCTCACACCTGTAATCTCAGCAATTTGAGAGGCCAAGGCAGGTAGATCATTCAAAATCAGGGGCTGGAGACCACCCTGGCCAACATGGGGGAAACCCATCTTTACTAAAAAGATGAAAAAAAATTAACCAGGCATAGTGCCACGTGCCTGTAATCCCAGCTACTTGGGAGGTTGAGGCAGGAGAACCGCTTAAGCCCAGGAGGCAGAGGTTGCAGTGAGCCGAGATCATGCCACTGCACTGCAACCTGGTGACACAAGAGACTCTGTCTCTAAATAGATAAATAAATAAATTTATATTCTTTTTTTTGTTACCCTCCATCCTTTCCTTCCTAACCTCTGGCATCCACCATTCTACTCTCTACCTTCATGAGCTTCACCTTTTACATCCTGCAGGTTAGTGAGAAATGGCAATCCTTGTAATGACCTCCAGTTCCACCCATGTGGCTGCAAATGTCAGTATGTTATTGTCTCTATGGATGAGTAGTCTCCACCGTGTGGATGTACTACATTCTCTCTATCCATTCACCCACTGATGGGCAGGTAGGTTGACTCCACATCTTGGCTACTGTGAATGGTGCTAGAACAGTCATGGGAGTGCAGATGTCACTTTGATACATGAAGTCCTTTCCTTTGCATTTACACCCACTAGTGGAATTGCTAGATCCTCTGGAAGTTCTCTTTTTAGGTTTTGGTTTATGCTTTTTGTTTTTTTGGCAAGAAGTTTCACTCTTGTTGCCCAGGCTGGGGTGTAATGGCACCATCTGGGCTCACTGCAACCTCTACCTCCAGGATTCAAGTGATTCTCCTGCCTCAGCCTCCTGAGTAGTTGGATTACTGGCACCTGCCCCCACACCCGCCTAATTTTTGTATTTTTAGTAGATACAGGTTTTCACCATGTTGGCCAGGCTGGTCTCGAACTCTTGGCATCCAGTGATCCACCCACTTCAGCCTCCCAAGGTGCTGGGATTACAAGGGTGAGCTGCAGCACCCAGCCTCTTTTTATTTTTTGAGGAACTTCCATATTATTCTCCTCTGTGAAAGTTGTACTAATTTATATTCCTGTCAACAGTGTATCAGGGTTCTCGTTTCTCCACCACCTTGTCAGCATTTGTTTTGTCTGTCTTTGAGATAAAAGCCATTGTAATGGGGTGCGATGATAGCTCATTGTGATTTCATTTGCATTTCTCTGATGATCAGTGATACTGAGCACTTTTCATATACGCAATGTTCATTTGTATGTTTTGTTCATTGAGAAATGTCTGTTCAGGTCTTTTACTAATTTTATAATTAAATTAGTAATTTTATTGAGGTGTTTGAGCTTCTTTTATATTCTAGTTCTTAATTCCCTCTCAGATGCATAGTTTGCAAATATTTGCTCCCATTCCATGGGTTGTCTCTTCTTCACTTTGTTGGTTGGTTCCTTTGCAGTGCAGAAGCTGCTTAGTTTGATATAATCCCAATGGTCTATGTTTTTGTGTTCTGATTACTTGTGTTTTTGAGGTTTAAACAAAATGTCTTCCCTCAGACAAATGTCCTGGAGCATTTCCCCGGTGTTTCCTTTTAGATGTTTAATGGGTTCAGGCCTTAAGTTGTTAACCCATTTTCATTTGATTTTTGTATATGGTGAGAGGTAGAGGTGCATTTTCATCCCTCTGCATGTAGCTATCCAGTTTTCCCTGCATCATTTATTGAAACCACTGTCCTTTCCAGATTGTAGATTTTTGGAACCTTTCTCAAAGTCCATTGGATGTAAATAGGTGGATTACATCTGTGTTCTTCATTCTGCTCCATTGTTTTATGTGCTTTTCTTTATGCCAGTGTCATACTGTTTTGTTTACTACAGCTCTGTAACATATTTTTAAGTCAGGTAGTGTGATACTCCTGTTTTCTCCTTATACCTTAAAGTCTCAAGATAGTGGGCATCACGTACAATGATTATGGAGAAGGGGATGCCAGGACTCCCAGGGCCCAATATTAGATAACAGAATGTTGGCCAGGAACCAACCTCAAAGATGTCCTTTGAGTAGAACACAGGCATCCTTATTTCCACACCTCTCTCCTGTCCCATGTTCTAGGAAACCCTTCAAGTAGTTGGCCTTCACCCACTGAACCAAGCTTCAAAACTGGTAAGTGAAGGATCCCTCTTACCTCTGCTTTTGAAAACCCGGGGAGGTCGAAGCCTTGGATTCAAGCGTTGGCTCAGCACCTCCCAGCTCTGTGATTGTGGGCCTGTCTTCCGCTGTCTCTGAACCCCAGACACTCCAACAACGAAAGGGATCTGAGCCCAGCACAGGGCTCAGTGAAATCTCTTAACCTCTGATTTTCTGCTGCTGAGACCTCAGGGTAGAAGGTTGAGTGCAAATCAGACGTTGTTCTCGGGATAAATGTGGTGTTTGTTCTGCCTGCATTCCTAACCAAAGGACAAATGCCTGGGGGCTTGAGAGGGGGAAGGAAGGGGAACATTTTTGAGGGTGGGGTGTTTGTAGAGAAGTTCTACTTGCCAAGGAATGAGCTCCTGTCTGTCATGATCCAACCTTGGTTGACTTAGCAGAGCAAGAGCCTTGCAGTAAGAGAGAACGGAGTTCATCCACGCACATGACACTTCCACTTACTGGCTCAGCCACTGCTCCATGCTCAGGCTGTGCAGTGTGGACCCTTTTCCTATGTTGCCATAACAAATTTCCACAGGCTTCGTGGATGGAAGCCACATTTTAAAAAAATATCTGACAGTGCTGTAGCTCAGAATTATGCAATGCGTCATCTCACAGGGCTAAAATCAAGGTGACGTCAAGGCTGACTTCCCTCTGAAGGTTCCAGGCAAGAATCTGCTTCCTCACTTTTCCAAGCTCCTAGAGGCTCCCACATTCCTTGGCTTCTGGTCCCCATCTTCCTTCCTCAAAGCCCACAAAGGCTGGTCACATCTCTCACATGACATCAGTCAGATCCTTCTTCCTCACCACACCTCTTTCTCTGAATGTTGCTCTGCCTTCTTCCTCATCTTTTAAAGCCCTTGGGATTCTATTGGAATCTATGTTCATGGCATAAAACTTGCCCCCTCACCCAAATCCCCCACCTCACCTCTACTTCCTATCACATTAAGAGACACAGATAGACCGTGGGAAGGTAAAAACTAATATTCTTTGGAGTTCAGATCTTGGACTCAGAGACCAGCGCCAGCACCATCTCCTGGTCACCTTTTATACGAATTCACAGAAGGACAGGTTGTACCGAAGCAATAGATGATGGAGGGGGTTGTCCTTCCTCCGGACTCTCAGGTAGAACAGCAGCCTAATATAGGACTCCCGAGATCACAAAAAGGAGCACGCTCTTCACGAGCTTCATCATTATTTCCTGGCTGTTTGATATATGACAGTTCTACTTCACTTTTTTGATCTTGATTTCATGTTATGCCTTTTCTTGTCAAATGTAATGTGTTTGAGTCAAGAGGGTTGTGGCCGTAGAAATTGTAAAGCACATTCACTGTGTATCAATCCCAGTCCAGTCTTCCCAGAGAAGACTCTAAACACCTCCTGTACTGCACCTGGGGCTATGCCAATTTCTATCACTCACCGTCACTCCAGGGAGACAGAACACACAGAGAATACATGACATAGGCAGGTTCATTACTAACAGATAACCAGCAACTGACAACGGAAGCCTACATTTCAGTGTGAGCCAGTCCCCCAAGGCTCAGAAAAGCTGCTCGGGACATATGGAGTCACCCCATTTGCATTGCAGCTGGGGGAACCCAGAAAGCAGCCCAGCCTGGGTTTTGTACCCTGGAGCCACAGGAAGCACTGAGCTAAAGCACTGCATGACGTCCTCCTCTGGGAAGAACAGGAAGACAGCCCAGGCTGTTCTGGGACGTTCCTCCTGATCTCAGGATGTTGCTGTCTTAGTCCCTTTTTGTGGCTGTAAAAGAACACTTGAGCCTGGGTAACTTCTACAGAAAAGAGAATTGGTCGACTCACGGTTCTGCAAGCTGTACAAGAGGCAGGACACCAGCATCTATTTCTGGCTGTGGTCTCAGGCTGCTCCTACTCTGGTAGAAGAGAAGGGGTCCTACATGTGCAGAGACCACCGAGATCACACAGCAAGACAGGGAGAAACGGGGTGTGATGGAGCTTCCAAGCTCTTTTTAAGAACCAACTCTCTAGAGTACTAATAAAGGGAGAATTGCTAACCCCGTCGTGTGGGGGAACATTAATCTATTTATGATGGATCCACCCCCATGACCCAAACACGTCCCCATAGGCACCACCACCCACACTCAGGGTTAAATTTCAGAGTGAAGTTTGGGGGGGTCAAATATCCATACGATAGCAGGTGTCTCATCAGCACATTCTGTAGTTATTACGAAAACTATAACTGAGAAAGCAGGAGAAAGCTGGGTCTCCCACCACGTGGGTGCTTGTCCTAAAGAGATGTTTTATGGGGTTGCCTGGCAACCAAGAAATGAGAGACAATCCTCAAAGAGGAACTGCTATGGTGAGCTTCTCATTGGATTCCTATCTGCCTCCAGGTATCGTCAGACACCTGCCTGCTGTGATTAGGTACTCGGTGGCCACCATCTTCCTCACCATCCTCCTCTTCTTTCTCCATCGTTGCTGGTGCTCCGACAAAAAGAGTAAGTCTCAAAAACCAGAGGCCAGAGACCTCAGGGCCGTGTAGGGAGGAAGGATGAGGAGGGATGGGAGCACGTAGGTGTGTGTTTCTCACCAGCAGGATGGTCTCGGGCCCAAGGCAGGAGCCACAGAGGCAGAGGTTTCTAGAGAGAGCATCAGACACCCTGCCCCTGCCTTCAGCTCACAGACCATTGCCAGATTCTGAACTGTATCCTCATGTCCCTGCAGCCACAGACATCCAGGAGAAGGTTCCATGACAGGCAGAAAGTGGGAGGCAGAATCGCTGGGATGGGAACTGACAGCTCTTTATGGGATGGGTCCTTCAGCTCAGAGAGATAGAATGTCTGAGTCTGGCTGTTGGCAGCTGAGGGACCTCAGGCACCTACGACCTCCCGCTGTGTGTTGGGCTCTGCTCATGAAATGATGACCCAGAAGTGCCCTCCCAGCTGTTTTGATGACTCCGTCTCCTACAGATGCTGCTGTAATGGACCCAGAGCCTGCGGGGGACAGAACAGTCAACAGGGAGGTAGGCCCTCCTCTCCCCAGCCTCATGGATATATTCTTATTCCCTACTAGTCCTGAAGAATGTGAGCCCCTCCCTCACTCAACATTTCCCTCTCTCCAGGACCCTGATGAACAAGACCCTCAGGAGGTGACATACACACAGTTGGATCACTGCGTTTTCACACGGGGAAAAATCACTCGCCCTTCTCAGAGGCCCAAGACACCCCCAACAGATACCAGCGTGTACATAGAACTTCCAAATGCTGAGCCCAGATTGTTGTCTCCTGCCCACGAGCACCACAGACAGGCCCGGAAGGGGTCTTCTATGGAGACCACAGCCCTGTCTCAAAACCGGCTTCACAGCTCCAATGTACCAGCAGTTGGAATCTGAAGTCTCGATTCTGCATCTTAGAGCATTGCTCTTCCTCACACCACAAATCTGCTGGCTCTGTCTTGCTTACCAATGTCTGCAGTTCCCACTGCCTGCTGGAGAAAAAATGCACTCCTTTGCTTAACCCACAATTCTCCACTTCACTTGACCCCTGCCCACCTCTCCAAACTAACTGACTTGCTTCCTAGTCCTACTTGAGAATGCAGTCACACTGAGGAACTCACAATTCCAAACATACAAGAGGCTCCGTCTTAACACGGCACTTAGACTCATGCTGTTCCACCTTCCCTCATGCTGTTCCACCTCCCCTCAGACGATTTTTCAGTCTTCTGTTATCAGTAAACCTTATAAAAATTTGTTGTGATTTCTATGTTGCTCTCTCGTCTTCAAATAAACGTTACTGTCCTCATTCTATAGGTGGGTCTTTTTTTGCCTGAATTTTCTGGTGTTATCATTACTATGTCCATATAACCCCATATGTTCTCCACTGGGTTCTCACCCCTGGAATCTGAGCTTCTGGAAGCAGGTGGAGCCTGATTTGTGTCTGGGACTCCAATTTCCATCCAACGATGCAGCACGTAGACGGGTTCAAGGATCAGGAATCAGATGAACAAGTGATATTCTTACTCTCTGCACACCTAGAAAGCTGGCAGAGCCATTCCAAGATGAAACATCTGTAGAGTCATAGGCCTTGTTGGTCTCATCTCCACGGGGACACATGTCCACACATCATCTTCATACTATAAATACACAGTCGCTCCTCCAGACCTGTGGGGTTTACAGGTGTTTATTGAGCCAACTATAAATCAAAAATATTCAGAGAAAAAATCCACAAAGTTTCAAAAAGCAAAACTATGTTGAATGGACACAAATGGAATGGTGTGTAGGCTGTGTCAGGAATTATAAGTAATCTACAGATGATTTCATGTATACAGGAGGATGAACATGGGTTATATGCAAACGCTCTGCCATTTTATGTAAGAGGCTTGAGCATCTGCAGATTGTGGTATCTGAGCGGAGATCCTGAAACCAATCACCCACGAATAGTGAAGGACGACTGTATCTAACTTTTATTTCTCAATTTTAAATATAAATCATAAAAAATTTACAATACCAAGATAAAAAACAAGAAGTGTTTTATAGTGTGAGAATACGTGTAGATTTATTTTTTTCTATGCGTAACCCTCGGGCCCATGTTATCTATTGAGAAGACATTCTATTCCTCCTTAAACCACACGGCAGCCTTTGTCAACTCTAACGGGGCTGTGTGTACACGGATGTATTTTAGACACTGTTTGTCTCTGTGTTCACTCTCTTGAGGATGCTGCACATTATGTAGGCTTACACAACCCCTTAAAATTTGGTAGCTGGAGTCCTCTACTTTTTTATTATAGGCTATTTGCTAGGCTTTTTAAAATATTTCTTGAGGCAGAGTCTCACTCTGTCGTCCAGGCTGGACTGCAGTGGCACGATCTCGGCTCACTGCAACTTCCACTTCCCAGCTTCAAGAGATTCTCCTGCCTCAGCCTCTTGAGTAGCTAACATTAGCTTACCACCAGGCACAGCTAATTTTTGTATTTTTAGCAGAGACATGGCTTCACTAAGTTGGCCAGGGAGGTCTCGAACTCCCGACCTCCGTTGATCCGCAAACTTCGGCTTCCCAAAGTCCTGGGGGACACTTGATTTTCTATAGCATTATGTTGCTGGATATTTCTATACAATTTAAAATGAGGGAGGCAGAGAGACAGACAGAGAGCGAACCATGAGTTGGGGCTCTGGACTCTTGGGTCATGAGACAAATTGTAGATAAAATGACAAAAATCCAGAATTGACATGTTGTGGGTTTTGCTGATAAAGAACAGTTCTAAGATTGTAAACAATTGCATAATCCTTCCCTGGGTATTTAAATCATGTAAACTGGTTCTGCTGTCATACTAGAAATACAAGCATGAAACATCCTAATGGTTTATTCGTCACAATTGCTCTGACAACGTTCATAATACCTATTAGATATTTTGCATATTACACATGGAAAAGAGTTTGAAACACAGATAAAAACAATAAAAATACATAAAAAGTCTTTCACGTCAGCACAGATTTCAGTCACCTCGTGTCCGGGAGGTTGGATCTGAGACGTGTTTTGAGCTGGTCATAGTGAAGGACACAAGGTGTCAGTTCTAGTGAGAACAATTTCCAGGAAGCCATTTTCCCCTCTTGAGTGAGCACCCGCTGGGCCTCATGCAAGGTAGGAAGAGCCTGCGTACGTCACCCTCCCATGATGTGGTCAGCACGTCAACTGCATGGGCAGGGCGCCAGATAACATCCTGTGCGCTGCTGAGCGGAGCTGGGGCGCGGCCGCCTGTCTGCACCGGCAGCACCATGTCGCTCATAGTCCTCAGCGTGGCGTGTGTTGGTGAGTCCTGGAAGGGAATCGGCGGAGGAAGCACTGGGGTGGTGATCTGGGCCTGGGGTGGAGATATGATCCTGGAGTGGAGATATGGGCCTGGAGTGGAGATACAGGTCTGGAGTGGAGATATGGACCTGGAGTGGGGATACAGGTCTGGAGTGGAGATACAGGTCTGGAGTGGAGATATGGGCCTGGAGTGGAGATATGGGCCTGGGGTACAGATATGGGCCTGGAGTGGAGATCTGGGCCTGGAGTGGATATCTGGGCCTGGAGTGGAGATATGGGCCTGGAGGGGAGATCTGGGCCTGGAGTGAAGATATGGTCCTGGAGGGGAGATCTGGGCCTGGAGTGGAGATCTGAGCCTGGAGTGGAGATACGGGCCTGGAGTGGAGATACAGGTCTGGAGTGAAGATATGGGCCTGGAGGGGAGATCTGGGCCTGGAGTGGAGATATGGTCCTGGAGGGGAGATCTGGGCCTGGATTGGAGATATGGGCCTGGAGTAGAGATATGGGCCTGGAATGGAGATCTGGGCCTGGAGTGGAGATATGGGCCTGGAGGGGAGATCTGGGTCTGGAGTGGAGATATGGTCCTGGAGGGGAGATCTGGGCCTGGAGTGGAGATATGGGCCTGGAGAGGAGATATGGGCCTGGAGTGGAGATCTGGGCCTGGAGTGGAGATACAGGCCTGGAGTGGAGATATGGGCCTGGAGTGGAGATACAGGTCTGGAGTGGAGATCTGGGCCTAGTGTGGAGATATGGGCCTGGCATGGACAGATGGGCCTGGAGTGGAGATCTAGGCCTGGAGTGGAGATATGGGCCCAGAGTGATGATATGGGCCTGGAGTGGAGATCTGGGCCTAGAGTGGAGATCTGGGCCTGGAGCGGAGATATGGGCCCCGAGTGGTGATATGGGCCTGGGGTAGAGATATGGGCCTGGAGTGGAAATCTGGGCCTGGGGTGGAGATATGGGCCTGGGATAGAGACATGGGCCTGGCATGGAGGGATGGGCCTGGGGTGGAGATCTGGATCTGGAGTGGAAATTTTGGCCTGGAGTAGAGATATGGGCCTGGGGTGGAGATCTGGGTCTGGAGTGGAGATTTGGGTCTGGAGTGGAGATTTGGGTCTGGAATGGAGACATGGGCCTGGCATGGAGGGATGGGCCTGGAGTGGACATATGGGCCTGGAGTGGAGATATGGGCCTGGAGTGGAGATATAGACCTGGAGTTGGGATACAGGTCTGGAGTGGAGATACAGGTCTGGAGTGGAGATATGGGCCTGGAGTGGAGATATGGGCCTGGGGTAGAGATATGGGCCTGGAGTGGAGATTTGGGTCTGGAAAGGCGACATGGGCCTGGCATGGAGGGATGGGCCTGGAGTGGAGATATGGGCCTGGAGTGGAGATATGGGCCTGGAGTGGAGATATGGACCTGGAGTGGAGATCAGGGCCTGGAGTGGAGATCTGGGCCTGGGGTGGAGATATGGGCCTGGGGTGGAGATCTGGGTCTGGAGTGGAGATATGGGCCTGGTGTGGAGATATGGGCCTGGGGTAGAGATATGGGCCTGGAGTGGAGATCTGGGCCTGGAGTGGAGATCTGGGCCTGGAGTGGAGATCTGGGCCTGGGGTGGAGATATGGGCCTGGGGTGGAGATCTGGGTCTGGAGTGGAGATCTGGGCCTGGGGTGGAGATCTGGGTCTGGAGTGGAGATCTGGGCCTGGAGTGGAGTTCTGGGCCTGGCATGGAGGGATGGGCCTGGGTGGAGATATGGGCCTGGGTTGGAGATCTGGGCCTGGAGTAGAGATATCAGCATGGAGTGGACATGTGGGCCTGTTGTGTAGATCTACCCCTGGAGTGGAGATCTGGATCAGGAGTCTGGGTCTCTGGGCAGCTGAGATCCCTGCTGCGGGGGCAGGTAGGCAGCCAGGGTGAGTTTACCTTCAGCCCAGCAAGGGCCTGGCTGCCTAGACACATAGTCCCATGGGGGCAGCACAGGAGGCCCTGGTTTGCCTGCAGATGGATCATCGACCATGATCTTTCTTTCCAGGGTTCTTCTTGGTCCAGACGGCCTGTCCATACACGGGTGAGTCCTTCCCCAAACCTTAGGGTGTCATCTCCCCACCTAAGAGGATTTTCCTGAAACAAGTGGGAAGTCCTGTCGGAGAGTCTCTCATAAACTAAGAAGGGGGGACCCTGGGGTGCTCGGCTCACACTTCTGACCTCGTCCTCTCTGGCCTTTCTTACCCTTGGCTGAGTCAAGCTCTGTGAAGAGCAGGGTGAGCTTGGGGTGCTCCAAGCTGAGGTGTGCAGGGAGGAAGTGGTGTCAGCAGCTGAGGAAGGGAGGGAAGCAGTGCTAGGAACAGCAGGTCCTCTGAGGACAAAGGTGTAACTCACACCCTCCAGTGTTTCCATGACGGTCAGGGCTGCAGTGTGGCTGCTGTCCTTCTACCAGAAGAGGTGGGGAAACCACAGCCATGACCCTGACATTCCAAATCTTCTGATGCGGGTTCGGTTCATGCACTGGCCTGATATTCCATTCACAAAGGACACACCCTACATGCCGTGTCTACTTTGTGTTGTTTTATGTGAGTGATCTCGCAGTATTAAAATCTAGTAAGAGTCGCTTATTCAGCACTTGCTCAAAGTTCTCAGCTGACACTTTTCTTGTAGGGAGACGGCATGTCCATGCTGGATAGGTTCTTCCTGTAGCCCTGGACACCCAGGTGTGGTAGGAGACTTAGAAACATGGAAAGGGGAACAATCTTCTGAGCACACGGAGGGAGGGGCGGCTCCACATCCTCCTCTCTAAGGCGGCCCCTCCTTTTCCCCCAGGTGGTCAGGACAACACCTTCCTGTCTGCCTGGCCCAGCCCTGTGGTGCCTCAGGGAGGACACGTGACTCTTCGGTGTCACTATCGTGGTGGGTTTAACAACTTCACTCTGTACAAAGACGACAGAAGCCACATTCCCATCTTCCACAGCAGAATATTCCAGGAGAGCTTCCTCATGGGCCCTGTGACCCCGGCACACGCAGGGACCTACAGATGTCAGGGTTCATACCCACACTCCCCCACTGAGTGGTTGACTCCCAGCAACCCCCTGGCGATCAGGGTCACAGGTCAGAGGACTCCTGTCTGGGCTTCTCCTTGTCCCACCTCCTGAATCCCAGAGCTTCTACTGGGGGTGTCCGTCAGGGTCCCATCACCCAGGACATGACTGTCTTTGGGGTACAGGGGAATTGAATACAGGGAAATGGGTGCCGTGATGGGAAGAATAACTGTCCCCAATATGGCTACATTCTAATCCCTGGAGCGTGTGACTCTTTATGTTATAGGGCAGGGGACTGAAGGGGAAGACGGAGCTCTGGTTGTTGATGACTTGACCTTGAGATGGGGAGATGGCCTGGACTGTCCCACTGGGCTCAGTGGAATCACAAGGGTCCTCGTGACAGGAGGAAGAAAAGGAGAGTGGGGATTAGAGCAGCGTCGTGGGAGACTCCATCAGCCACTGTGGGCTTTGAAGGTGGAGGAAGGCCACGAGCCACAATGGCAGGTGGCCTCTACGGGCTGGAGAAGTCAAGAGAACCGCTCTGCTGAGTCTCCAGAGGGAACGCAGTTGTGTAGATGACTTGATTTTAGCCCAGGAAGAACTGGATCCAATTTCTGTCTCCAGAAGTAGAAGGGTCAGTGTGTTCTCTCCTGCTGCCATGTTTGGGATAATTTTCTGCAGCAGTAACAGGAAACCAACACAGGAACATGGTCAAGGACGAGTTAGGAAACCAAACAACAATAGCCGGGCATGGTGGTGGGCGCGAGTAAACCAGTGACTGAATTCAATCGCTTGAATCCAGGAGGCAGAAGTTGCAGTCAGCCAAGACCACACCACTACACTCCAGCCTGGGTGAAAAAGTGACACTCTGCCTCAAAAATCAATTAATTAATCAATTAATTAAAGAAACCAAACAAGGAGAATGTTGGAAACCCCGAGAGCAGGAAGGGCAGGACGCTGACGCCACCAACAGGCTCCATCCACATAGGGAGGGGTCGATGCTCCTCGAACCAGCACCAGGAGCCACCCTGTGGAAGCTGAGGCCATGAAGAAGGCACAGGCATGGCAGGAGAGGCTCCCAATCCCCACCAGGAACAGGGGGTGTGGACACTGGTGCCTGCCTTACTGATCAGTTCATTCCTCCTGCCAGGGACTCCAGTTTGTCCAAAAGAGATTGAACCAGGCTGTTAAGAGCCTGGGCATGCAGCCTGCCATGGTTCCTCTTCCACCCCCACACAGACAGGAGGAAAGAGATGAGTGGGAAACAGATACAGCAGCCTAAGAGTTGAGGCTGAGTCCAGTGGGAAGGGCGTCCGAGGCTACTAGAGACAGACGGACAGAGAAGAGGGAGGGACACAGATGGAGGGACCTGCACCAGGGGATAAAAGACAGAGGGACACAGAGAGGGAGGAGAGAGACAGACAGCCGGGAGGGGAACCCTCACTCGTTCCAGCTGCCATGGATATGATGACAAAGGGAGACGCCTTCTAAACTCACAACCTCTCTTTCTAGGAGTCCACAAAAAGCCTTCCCTCCTGGCCCTCCCAGGTCCCCTGGTGAAATCAGGAGAGACGGTCACCCTACAATGTTCATCAGATACCGTGTTTGAGCACTTCTTTCTGCACCGTGAGGTGACCCTTGAGGAGCCCTTGCACCTTGTTGGAGAGCTCCATGGTGGGGGATCCCAGGCCAAGTATTCCATCAATTCCACGACATCTGACCTTGCAGGGACCTACAGATGCTATGGTTCTTTTACTCACTCCCCCTATGTGTTGTCAGCTCCCAGTGACCCCCTGGACATCGTGATCACAGGTGAGAGTGTCCGGACATTCTTCTCATTGTCACTGGGACACAGAGTGAATGATCCAGGACTTGGAAGCCCCGGGTGGTCATGAGGAAGATGAGTGTGGGATTCTTATGGAGAGAGACTGACTTGGAGAGGTCTGTACCAACAGAGACAGAGAAACAGGAGACACAAGTACAGACCAGGTGTCATAACAGAGGACAGACACAGGGGCCATACAGGGAGGTAGAAAAGAGAGAAAGAGTTAAAGGGGACACCCAGACAGACAGACATGTCCCAGAGAGAGGCGTCCTTCTGTGCTGACTTTGCTCAGATACCTGGCACAGGTTACAAACTTCATTTCTGTTTTACCTCCACAAAGCGTTTCTACCAGGAGAACCCAAGGACACCCATATTTCTGTCCTGAGTCAGCCCCTGTGGCCTCAGACCTTGTGGCACCTACAGATGCCGTGTTTGTTCTGACACCTCTGCCTTCCGTGCAGTGGAGAGTCATCGTCCCAGGATATCGTGGCCCCAGAACACCAACCCCTGTATGCTGTGTGTACTAGGGGTCCCCACACTGGATTCTGAGGCTCATATTCCACATAACCCCACATATGATAGGATTCCTGAGAGACACAGGGACATCAAAAAGAAATCAGGAACATCAAAAAGCAAAGACATAAACACACAGAGAATGAGCTAGAGGAAGGAGATTGAGAGACTCACAGACACATAAAGAGACAGAAAAGTGGGCAGAGGAGTGGAGAGAATGATGGAAGGGAGGAGAGAAAAGCTCCAAAATCAGAACCCTGAAGGCGGGGGGCACAAAGACAGAGAAAGATAAAGATGTGGGGATGGATTGCAGAGATTCCAAATAGAACTAGAGAGACTGAGAGGCAGAGAAAGACAAGGAGATGGAGAGAGACAGATGGTAGATGGATAGATAGATAGATATAGATAGATGATAAATAGGTAGATCATAGATAATGGATGGGTTATAGATACATAGATGGCGATTGATAGATAGATGATATATGGAGATGATGATGATGATAGATACATAGATAGATCGATAGATAGAGAGATAGATAGACACATAGATAGATACAGAGATACGTAGATGATACATAGAGACAGAGAGGCAGACAGATAGAGAGGGAATAGACAGATGTTACATAGATATAGATAATACATAGATGGTGGATAGATAGAGAGACAGACAATTGATAGAGAGATAAATGATACATAGATATAGATTACAGATAGATAATTGATAGATTGACAGGTAGTAGATAGATAGATAGATCGATAGATAATAGATAGAAATGTTCAGAAGGTTATGAACAAGACAGAAAGTGAGAAACTCAGAATTAAAGAAAAAGGAAGATCAAGTCAAGAATCCAAGGAGGATCAGAGAGAAGAAAACAATACAAAAAGGGAAAACACACCTCAGGCTGGGGAAGTGAGGTCAGAGACCTAGAGAGACAGAGAAGGTGGAAGGAGGAAACAGACATGAAGAGAGACGGGGTGGAGGGTGACAGAGAGCATTAGGTCATAGATCCGAGGAGTGAGTTCTCAGCTCAGATGTGAGGGGAGCTGGGACAGGGAAGAACCTCCCTGAAGAAATTGCCTCTTCTCCCTCCAGGTCTATATGAGAAACCTTCTCTCTCAGCCCAGCCGGGCCCCACGGTTCAGGCAGGAGAGAACGTGACCTTGTCCTGCAGCTCCCGGTGCTCCTTTGACATGTACCATCTATCCAGGGAGGGGGAGGCCCGTGAACTTAGTCTCTCTGCAGTGCGAAGCGTCAACGGAACATTCCAGGGCGACTTCCCTCTGGGCCCTGCCACCCATGGAGGAACCTACAGATGCTTCGGTTCTTTCCGTACCGCACCCTACAAGTGGTCACACCCGAGTGACCCACTGCCCGTTTCTGTCACAGGTGAGGAAAGCACATGCCTGTCCCATGTCTTATGATCCCAGAGCCATAGCTGAGGAACTTCCTGCTGATGATGGAGAGAAGCATGGACAGGTTCAGAGAGAAGATCAAGCCTCGGTGTGAGGGTGGGATCAGGAGGCAGGATGGCAGAGAGGGCACCTCCAAACCCTCCTGCATGGCCTGCGTGGTGGTCCGCGGTCAGGGCTCCAGGCACCCAGGCAGATGGAGAAACTGGTCAGGACAGACCCAGAGGAGGGAGACTGGGCTCAGTTTGGGGAGATCAGAGGTTCCCTCAGCCCCTCAATCTTACTCATTTCCCGGAAGCCCATCCTGGCCTCTCACCCACAGACATATCATCACCAGCAACCCTTACACCCTTTTCTTTTCATTTGAAAAAATATTTGTTGAGGTTAAAAATACCTATAAAATTGACCACCTTTACCATTTTTAAGTGTAAAGTCTAGTGGTCATAAATACATTTATATTCTGTTTTTGGTTTGTTTTTTGTTTTGTGTTGTTTTTACCCTCCACCATTCCCTTCCTGGCCTCTGGTAGCCACCATTCTACTCTCTACCTTCTTGAGATCCACTTTAGAGCTCTTGCATAAGGGTGAGAATTGGGAATTTTTGTAATGAGCTCCAGTTCCAATCATGGCCTGCAAATGTCGGATGTTATTTTCTCTATGGATGACTAGTCTCCACTGTGTGTATGTACTACATTCTCTCTATCCGTTCATCCACTGATGGGCAGGTAGCTGGACTCCACATCTTGGCTACTGTGAACTGTGCTGGAACAGTCATGGGAGTGCAGATAGAACTTCCATACACTGAAGTCCTTTCTATTGGATGTAAACCCAGTAGTGAATTTGTGAATACTATGAAAATTCTCTTTTTAGTCTTTTGTTTGGTTTTTGTTTTTGAGGCAGAGCTTTCCTCTGTAGCCCAGGCTGGAGTGCAACTGACACAATCTAGGCTCAGTGCAACTGACACAATCTAGGCTCATTGCAACCTCCTGGGAGGCAGAGGTCTCCTGGATTCAAATGATTCTTCTGCCTCAGTCTCCCTGGGAGCTGGGATTACAGGTGTACGCCACAACGCCTAGCTACGTTTTGTATTTTTTAGTACAAACAGGGTTTCCCCATATTGGCCAGGCTGCTCTCATACTCCTGACCTCAAAGTGCTGGGATTACAAGCATGAGCCACCATGCCCAGCCTCTTTTTAGTTTCTTAAAGAAGTTCCATACTTTTCTGCATAATGGCTGTACTAATTTACCTTCCTACCAACAGGGTACCAGGGTTCTCCTTTTCCTACCATCTTGCCAGCATTTGTTTTGCTTGTCATATGGATAAAAGCCATTTTAATGGGGTGAGATGTAAATTCATTGTGATTTTTCATTTGTATTCCTCTGATGATGAGAGATACTGAACACTTTCATACACATGATGGCCATTTATATGTTTTATTTGTGGAGAAATGTCTGTTCAGGTCTTTTGTTCATTTTTTAATTAAATTCTTTGTTTTATTGAGTTATGTGAGCTTCTTATATTTCCAGTTATAAATCCCGTCTCAGATGCATAGTCTGCAAATATTTCCTCCCATTCTGTGGGTTGTCTCTTCACTTTGTTGGTTGCTTGTTTTGCAATGCAGAAGCTGCTTAGTTTGATGTAATCCCTGTGGTCTGCTTTTTACTTTGATTACTTGTGTTTCTGAGGTTTTAAACAAAATGTCTTTTCTCAGACAAATGTCCTGAAGCATTTCCCCAATATTTTCTTCTATGTGTTTCATAGGTTCAGGACTTAGACTCATGTATTTAATGCTTTTTGATTTCACTTTTGTGAATGGTGAGAGGTAGAGGTGCAGTTTCATTCCCTGCATGCAGATAACCCGTTTTCCCCGCATCGTTTATTGAAAAGACTGTCCTTTCCTGATTGTAGGTTCTTGACACCTTTCTCAAAATGCATTGGATTGGCTGGGCATGGTGGCTCACACCTGCAGTCCCAGCACTGTCAGAGGGCAAGGTGGGTGGATCACCTGAGACCAGGAGTTCGAGGCCCGCCTGGCCAACATAGTAAACCCTGTCTCCACTAAAAGTACAAAAATTAGCTGAGCATGGTGGTCAGCGCCTGTAATACCACTACTTGAGAGTCTGAGGCAAGAAAATTGCTTGAATTCAGGAGACAGAGGTTGCTGTGAGCCGAGATTGCACCTCTGCACTCCAGCCTGAGTAACAGAGCAAGATTCCATCTCAAAAAAAAAAAAGAAAAAATGCCATTGAATGTAGATGCATAGATTATATCTGTGTTCTTCATTTTGCTCCGTTGTTCTACACACTTTTCTTCATGCCAACGTCATGCTGTTTTGCTTACTACAGCTCTGTAACATATCTTTAAGTCAGGTAATGTGATGTTCCTGTTTCCTCTATATATCTTAAAGTCTCAAGACAAGGGGCAACACATACAAAAATCGCGGAGAAGAGAATCCCAGGACTCCCAGAGCCAGTGTTGGATAACAGAGTGTTGGCCATGAATGAACCTCAAAGATTTCCCCTGAGTAGAGGACAGGCACCCTCATTTCCTCTCCTCTCTCCTGTCTCTATTCTAGGAAACCCTTCAAGTAGTTGGCCTTCACCCACTGAACCAAGCTGCAAAACCAGTGAGTAAAGAATCCCTCTTATCTCTGCTTTTGGAAACCTGGGGAGGTGGAAGCCTTGGATTCAAGCCTTGGCTCAGCACCTCCCAGCTCTGATTGTGGGCCTGTCTTCCACCATCTCTCTGAACTCCAGACACTCCAACAGCAAAAGGGATCTTGGCCCAGCACAGGGCTCAGTGAAGTCTCTTAATCTCTAATCTTCTGCAGCTGAGACCTCCTACATGCTGGAAGAATGATTGCAAATCTGACATCCTTCTCAGGAAAAATGCAGTGTTTGTTCTCCCTGCATTCCTAACTGGAGGATAAATTCCTGGGGGCTTGAAAGAGGGAAGGGAAGGGAACATCTAATGAGGGCGAGGTGTTTCCGAGAAGTTCCACTTGCCAAGGAATGAGCTCCTGTTGGTCATGAGGCAACCCTGGCTGACTCAGCAGAGCAAGAGCCTCGAGTAACAGAGAACAGAGCTCATGCACGCACACTTCGACTCACTGACTCATTCAGCCATGGCCCCATGCTCAGGCTGTGCAGTTGGAATCCTTTCCTACTGTTGCCATAACAAATTTCCACAAAATTGGTGGATGAAAACAAAACGGCTTTTTAATTATCTTACAGTGCTGTAGCTCAAAGGATGAAATGCACCTCACTGGGCTAAAATCAAGGTGACAGCAAGGCTGCCTTCCCTCTGAAGGTTCCAGGCAAGAATCTGCTTTCCACATGTCCCAGTTTCTAGAGGTTCCCACGTTCCTTGGCTCCTGGTCCCCTTCCTCCTTCCTCAAAACCCACAAAGACTGGTCACGTCTCACATGGCATCACTCAGACCCTTCTTCCTTATCCACGCCTCTTTCTCTGAATGTTCCTCTGCTTTCTTCCTCATTTCTTAAGGACTTTGGGATTTTATTGGGTTCACCAAGATTATCTATCATCATCTCCCTAATATCATCCAGGATACCCTCCTTTTCATTTCAGCTGATTAGCAACCGTAATTCCATCTGAAATCTTCATTCCTCTTTTTCACGTAAAATCACATGTTCACAAGGTATGAAGGCTAGGACAGGGATATTTTTGGGGTGGAGTGGATTCTCCTGCCTTCCACAAATAGTAAACAGGATGCATTTGGCCTGTGCTCTTGGGACACTGACGTTGCAGATGGGTAAATGAGAGAAAAGAAAATGAATGCACAAGTGGATCAATAAATGGCTGATCCATTGGGAAACATTATGTATTTATTAAGACGGAGTCTCGCTCTATCCCCTAGGCTGGAGTGCAGCGTCACGATCTTGGCTCACTGCAACCTCCGCCTCCTGGGTTCAAGTGATTCTTCTGCCTCAGCCTCTCAAGTAGCTTGGATACAGGCCCCCGCCGCCACACCTGGCTAATTCTTTTTGTAGTTTTTTGGTAGAGACGATGTTTCACCATGTGGCCCAGTCTATCTCCAACTCCCTATCTAAAGTAATCCGACCGTCTCAGCCTCCCAAAGTGCTCGGATTATAGGCGTGAACCACGGCACCCAGCCAGAATTTAAACTAAATAACAGATAATGCTGAGTGTATGATTTCAGGTCACAGAGAAGTTCTCACTGATCAAATAATACTTGTGATCTTAACGAAAAAAAATAGATCAACCCCTGGAAGACTGGCGGAAGGATTTTCCACACATAGCAGTCAGCCGTGAAGGCACAAAGGTGAAAACAATCTTATGTGGAAGGAAGAGGCTCTGCCTGAAGTGCTGGGAATGAGATGGGAGAATTACAAGACCGCTGGAGAGAGAGAAGAGCACACTGGGCACACAGGAAACTAAGGAGGACAAGGAGTGTGTGTTTTATACGCACAGCCCTTGGATTCACCTCGGGCAAACTAGGAATCCGTACATGATTAATAGTGACTGACATGAACATAAGGGAGGCCCAGATGCGTAACTGGAATCTAGGAGATCGTGGAAAAGGCGATTCCCGCCCCACTGGTGAAATGTGTTGTGTATTTAGACACTAAATGAATGAAGTAGATGGATATAAGATGTGTATGTGAGGTAGAATAATTCACAGGGAGGGCTTGCCTGGTTTGATTTTTCCTAATTGTTCAATCTTCACTTCATTAATTTCTTTCTGAGATTTACTTTTCCTACATGTAAATCAGTACCTGGCAGAGGTCTGATTGATACATGAGGCGTGGTGCAAAGGAATAGACTTATTAATATAACACGCAAGGTTGTGAACGGTGACTCACACCTGTAACCCAACATTTTGGGAGGCTGAGGCGGATGGATCCATTGAGGTCAGGAGTTCAAGACCAGCCCGGACAACATGCTCAAACCCAACTCTACTAAATAAACAAAAACTAGCTGGGCATGGTGGCGGGTGCCTGTAATACCAGCTATTCGGGAGGCTGAAGCCGGAGAATGGCTTCCACCCGGGAGGCAGAGGTTTCAGTGAGCCGAGATTGCATCATTGGACTACACCCTGGGCAACACATTGAGACTTCATCTCAAAAAATAAAAGTACAAAACACATAATTGTCATATAACATACAGAAATGACAAAGGCACTTCAATCCCAATTATCATTTTTCTGTTTCTCTATAACGACTTCTTTGATCCTTTATCTTATCCATTAGAAAATCAGCCAAAAACGTCTTCCCTGTTTGCTTTCCATGAGCCTGAGATCATATGGAAAATATGAAAGGCCCCCGAACCCACCAGCACAGGCCCTGGAATAGAGAAAGTTCTCTGTTCATGGCATAAAACTTGCCCCCTCACCCAAATCCCCCACCTCACCCTTACTCCCTATCACATTAAGAGACACAGATAGACCATGGGAAGGTAAAAACTAACATTCTTTGGAGCTCAGACCTTGGACTCAGAGACCAGCACCAGCACCATCTCCTGGTTACCTTTTGTACGAATTCACAGGACAGGTTGTACGGAAGCAATAGACGATAGAGGAGGTTGTCCTTCCTCCGGACTCTCAGGTAGAACAGCAGCCTAATATATGACTCCTGAGATCACAAAAAGGAGCACGTTCTTCACGAGCTTCATCATTATTTCCTGGCTGTTGGATATATGACAGTTCTACTTGACTATTCTGATCTTGATTTCACTTTATGCCTTTTCTTCCTGAATGTAATGTGTTTGAGTCAAGAGGGTTCTGGCCGTAGAAATTGTAAAGCACATTCACTGTGTATCAATCCCAGTCCAGTCTTCCCAGAGAAGACTCTAAACACCTCCTGTACTGCACCTGGGGCTCTGCCAGTTTCTGTCACTCACCGTCACTCCAGGGAGACAGAACGCACAGAGAATACATGACATAGGCAGGTTCATTACTAACGGATAACCAGCAAGTGACAACAGAAGCCTGCATTTCAGTGTGAGCCAGTCCCCCAAGGCTCAGAAAAGCTGCTCGGGACATATGGAGTCACCCCATTTGCACTGCAGCTGGGGGAACCCAGAAAGCAGCCCAGCCTGGGTTTTGTACCCTGGAGCCACAGGAAGCACTGAGCTAAAGCACTGCATGACGTCCTCCTCTGGGAAGAACAGGAAGACAGCCCAGGCTGTTCTGGGACGTTCCTCCTGATCTCAGGATGTTGCCGTCTTAGTCCCTTTTTGAGGCTGTGAAAGAACACTTGAGCCTGGGTAACTTCTACAGAAAGAAAATTGGTTGACTCACGGTTCTGCAAGGTGTACAAGAGGCAGGACACCAGCATCTCTTTCTGGCTGTGGCCTCAGGCTGCTCCTACTCTGGTAGAAGAGACGGGGGCCTACATGTGCAGAGACCACCGAGATCACACAGCAAGACAGGGAGAAACGGGGTGTGATGGAGCTTCCAAGCTCTTTTTAAGAACCAACTCTCCAGAGTACTACTAGAGGGAGAACGTGCTAACCCTGTCGTGTGGGGCAGCATTAATCTATTCATGATGGATCCACCCCCATCATCCAAACACCTCCCGATTGGCCCAACCTCCCACACTCAGGGTTAAATTTCAAAGTGAAGCTTCGGGGGGTCAAATATCCATACGATAGCAGGTGTCTCATCGGCACATTCCGTGGTTATTATGAAAACTATAACTGAGAAACCAGGAGAAAGCTGGGTCTCCCACCACGTGGGTGCTTGTCCTAAAGAGATGTTTTATGGGGTTGCCTGGCAACCAAGAAATGAGAGACAATCCTCAAAGAGGAACTGCTATGGTGAGCTTCTCACTGGATTTCCATCTTCCTCCAGGTATCACCAGACACCTGCCTATTGTGATTAGGTACTCGGTGGCCACCATCATCTTCACCATCCTCCTCTTCTTTCTCCTTCATCGTTGGTGCTCCGACAAAAAGAGTAAGTCTCACAAAGCAGAGGCCAGAGACCTCAGGGCCGTGTGGGGAGGGAGGATGAGGAGGGATGGGAGCACGTAGGTGTGTGTTTCTCACCGGCAGGATGGTCTCTGGCCCAAGGCAGGAGCCACAGAGGCAGAGCTTTCTAGAGAGAGCACCAGACACCCTGTCCCTGCCTTCAGCTCACAGACCATTGCTTGATTCTGAACTGTATCCTCATGTCCCTGCAGCCACTGACATCCAGGAGAAGGTTCCATGACAGGCAGAAAGTGGGAGGCAGAATCACTGGGATGGGAACTGACAGCTCTTCATGGGATGGGCCTTGCACTCAGAGAGACAGAATGTCTGAGTCTGGCTGTTGGCAGCTGAGGGACCTCAGGCACCTACGGCCTCCCCCTGTGTGTTGGTATGTGCACATGAAATGAGGACCCAGACGTGCCCTCCCAGCTGTTTTGATGACTTCCGTCTCCTACAGATGCTGCTGTAATGGACCAAGAGCCTGCTGGGGACAGAACAATGAACAGGGAGATAGTCCTCCTAAGGCCAGCCTCATGGATATAGTCTTATTCCCTACTAGTCCTGAAGAATGTGAGCCCCTCCCTCACTCAACATTTCCCTCTCTCCAGGACTCTGAAGAACAAGACCCTCAGGAGGTGACATACGCACAGTTGGATCACTGCGTTTTCACACGGGGAAAAATCACTCGCCCTTCTCAGAGGCCCAGGAGACCCCCAACAGATACCAGCGTGTACATAGAGCTTCCAGATGCTGAGCCCAGATCACTGTCTCCAGCCCAGGAGCACCACAGACAGGCCTGGAGGGGCTCTTCTAGGGAGACCACAGCCCTGTCTCAAAACCGGCTTCACAGCTCCAATGTACCACCAGCCGGAATCTTTAGTCTCGACTCTGCATCTTAGAGCATTGCTCTTTCTCACACCACAAATCTGCTGGCTCTGTCTTGCTTACCAATGTCTGCGGTTCCCACTGCCTGCTGGAGAGAAAACACACTCCTTTGCTTAGCCCACAATTCTCCATTTCACTTGACCCCTGCCCACCTCTCCAACCTACCTGGCTTACTTCCTAGTCCTACCTGAGACTGCAGTCACACTGAGGAACTCACAATTCCAAACATACAAGAGGCTCCCTCTTAACACGGCACTTAGACTCATGCTGTTCCACCTTCCCTCATGCTGTTCCACCTCCCCTCAGACGATTTTTCAGTCTTCTGTCATCAGTAAACCTTATAAAAATTTGTTGTGATTTCTATGTAGCTCTCTCCTCTTCAAATAAACGTGACTGCCCTCATTCTATAGGTGACTCTTTTTTTGCCTAAAGTTTCTGGTGTTATCATTACTATGTCCATATAACACCATATGTTCTCCACTGGGTTCTCACCCCTGGAATCTGAGCTTCTGGAAGCAGGCGGAGCCTGATTTGTCTCTGGGACTCCAATTTCCATCCAAAGATGCAGCACATAGGAGGTTGCAAGGATCGTGAATCAGATGAACAAGTAATATTCCTACTCTCTGCACACCTGGAAAACTGGCAGAGCCATTCCAAGATGAAACATTTGTAGAGTCATAGGCCTTGTTAGTCTCATCTCCACGGGGACACATGTCCACACATCATCTTCATACTATAAATACACAGTCGCTCCTCCAGACCTGTGGGGTTTACAGGTGTTTATTGAACCAACTATAAACCAAAAATATTCAGAGAAAAAATCCACAAAGTTTCAAAAAGCAAAACTATATTGAATGGACACAAATGGAATGGTGTGTAGGCTGTGTCAGGAATTATAAGTAATCTAGAGATGATTTCATGTATACAGGAGGATGAGCATGGATTATAGGCAAACGCTGTACCATTTTATGTAAGAGGCTTGAGCACCTGCAGATTGTGGTATCTGAGCTGAGATCCTGAAACCAATCACCCATGAATAATGAATGATGATTGGATCTAACTTTTATTTCTCAGTTTTAAATATGAATCATAAAAAATGTACAATAAGAAGATTAAAAACAAGAAGTGGTTTATAGTGTGAGAATACGTTTAGATTTATTTTTTTCTATGTGTAACCCTTGGGCCCATGTTATCTATGGAGAAGACATTCTATGCCTCCTTAAACCACACGGCAGCCTTTGTCAACTCTAACGGGGTTGTGTGTTCACGTATGTATTTTAGACACTGTTTTCCAATAAGGGGCTCTCTTTGTTCGCTCTCTTGAGGATGCTGCACATTATGTAGGCTTTTACAAACCCTTAAAATTTGGTAGCTGGAGTCCTCTACTTTTTTATTATAGGCTATTTGCTATGCTTTTTAAAATATTTCTTGAGGCGGAGTCTCGCTCTGTCGCCCAGGCTGGACTGCAGTGGCACGATCTCGGCTCACTGCAACTTCCACCTCCCAGGTTCAAGCGATTCTCCTGCCTCAGCCTCTTGAGTAGCTGGCATTACAAGTGCCCGCCACCAGGCATGGCTAATTTTTGTATTTTTAGCAGAGACATGGTTTCACTAAGTTGGCCAGGGTGGTCTCGAACTCCCGACCCCCGCTGATCAGCCCACCTCGGCTTCCCAAAGTGCTGGGGGACACTTGATTTTCTATAGCATTATGTTACTGGGTATTTTCATACAATTCAAAATGAGGGAGGCAGAGAGACAGAGAGAGAGTGAACCATAAGTTCGGGGCTCTGGACTCTCAGGTCATGAGACAAATTGTAGATAAAATGACAAAAATCCAGAATTGACATGTTGTGGGTTTTGCTGATGAAGAACAGTTCTAAGATTGTACATAATTGCATAATCCTTCCCTGGGTATTTAAATCATTTAAACTGGTTCTGCTGTCGTACTAGAAATACAAGCATGAAACATCCTAATGGTTTATTCGTTACAATTACTCTGACAATGTTCATAATACCTATTAGATATTTCGCATATTACACACAGAGAAGAGTTTGAAACACAGATAAAAACAACAAAAATACGTGAAAAGTCTTTCTCGTCAGCACAGATTTTAGTCACCTCGTGTCCGGGAGGTTGGATCTCAGACGTGTTTTGAGCTGGTCATAGTGAAGGACACAAGGTGTCAGTTCTAGTGAGAACAATTTCCAGGAAGCCATTTTGCACTCTTGAGTGAGCACCCGCTGCACCTCATGCAAGGTAGGAAGAGCCTGCGTACGTCACCTCCCATGATGTGGTCAGCACGTCAACTGCATGGGCAGGGCGCCAGATAACATCCTGTGCGCTGCTGAGCTGAGCTGGGGCGCGGCCGCCTGTCTGCACCGGCAGCACCATGTCGCTCATAGTCCTCAGCGTGGCGTGTGTTGGTGAGTCCTGGAAGGGAATCGGCGGAGGAAGCACTGGGGTGGTGATCTGGGCCTGGGGTGGAGATCTGGACCTGGAGGTTGAGTTATGGGCCTGGAGTGGAGATATGATCCAGGAGTGGAGATCTGGGCCTGGAGTGGAGACATGGGCCTGGAGTGGAGATATGGGCCTGGAGTGGAGATATGATCCTGGAGTGGAGATATGGGCCTGGAGTGGAGATATGGACCTGGAGTGGGGATACAGGTCTGGAGTGGAGATACAGGCCTGGAGTGGAGATATGGGCCTGGAGTGGAGATATGGGCTTGGGGTAGAGATATGGGCCTGGAGTGGAGATCTGGGCCTGGAGCGGAGATCTGGGCCTGGAGTGGAGATATGGGCCTGGAGGGGAGATCTGGGCCTGGAGTGGAGATATGGTCCTTGAGGGGAGATCTGGGCCAGGAGCGGAGATCTGGGCCTGGAGTGGAGATATGGGCCTGGAGGGGAGATATGGGCCTGGAGTGGAGATATGGGCTTGGGGTAGAGATATGGGCCTGGAGTGGAAATCTGGGCCTGGAGTGGAGATACGGGCCTGGAGTGGAGATACCGGTCTGGAGTGGAGATATGGGCCTGGAGGGGAGATCTGGGCCTGGAGTGGAGATATGGGCCTGGAAGGGAGATATGGGTCTGGAGTGGAGATCTGGGCCTGGAGTGGAGATCTGGGCCCGGAGTGGTGATATGGGCCTGGGGTAGAGATATGGACCTGGAGTGGAAATCTGGGCCTGGGGTGGAGATCTGGGTCTGGAGTGGAAATTTTGGCCTGGAGTGGAGATATTGGCCTGGGGTGGAGATCTGGGTCTGGAGTGGAGATTTGGGTCCGGAGTGGAGATTTGGGTCTGGAATGGAGACATGGGCCGGCATGGAGGGATGGGCCTGGAGTGGAGATATGGGCCTGGGGTGGAGATATGGGCCTGGGGTGGAGATCTGGGTCTGGAGTGGAGATCTGGGTCTGGAGTGGAGATCTGGGTCTGGAGTGGAGATCTGGGCCGGGAGTGGAGATCTGGGCCTGGCATGGAGGGATGGGCCTGGAGTGGAGATATGGGCCTGGATTGCAGATGTGAGCCTGGAGGGGAGATATGGGTTTGGAGCGGAGATATCAGCATGGAGTGGAGATATGGGCTTGTTGTGTAGATCTAGGCCTGGGGTGCAGATCTGGATCAGGAGGCTGGGTCTCTGCACAGCTGAGATCTCTGCTGCGGGGGCAGGTAGGCAGTCAGGGTGAGTTTACCTTCAGCCCAGCAAGGGCCTGGCTGCCCAGACGCACAGCCCGGTGGGGGCAGCAGGGGAGGCCCTGGTTTGCCTGCAGATGGATCATCCATCATGATCTTTCTTTTCAGGGTTCTTCTGGGTCCAGAGGGCCTGTCCACACACGGGTGAGTCCTTCCCCAAACCTTAGGGTGTCATCTCCCCACCTAAGAGGATTTTCCTGAAACAGGAGGGAAGTCCTGTCAGACAGTGTCTCATAAACTAAGAAGGGGGGACCCTGGGGTGCTCGGCTCACACTTCTGACCTCGTCCTCTCCGGCTCTTCTTACCCTTGGCTGAGTCAAGCTCTGTGAAGACCGGGGTGACCTTGGGGTGCTCCAAGCTGAGGGGTGCAGGGAGGAAGTGGTGTCAGCGACTGAGGAAGGGAGGGAAGCAGTGCTAGGAACAGCAGGTCCTCTGAGGACAAAGGTGTAACTCACACCCTCCAGTGTTTCCATGGCGGTCAGGGCTGCAGTGTGGCTGCTGTCATTCTACCAGAAGAGGTGGGGAAACCACAGCCATGACCCTGACATTCCAAATCTTCTGATGGGGCTCAGTTCATGCACTGGCTGATATTCCATTCACAAAGGACACGCCCTCCATGCCGTGTCTACTTTGTGTTGTTTTATGTGAGTCATCTTGCAGTATTAAAATCTAATAAGAGTCCCTTATTCAGCACTTGTTCAAAGTTCTCAGTTGACACCTTTGTTGTAGGGAGACGCCATGTCTATGTGGGATGGGTTCTTCCTGTAGCCCTGGACACCCAGGTGTGGTAGGAGCCTTAGAAACATGGAAAGGGGAAGAATCTTCTGAGCACAGGGAGGGAGGGGCGGCTCCACATCCTCCTCTCTAAGGCGGTGCCTCCTTCTCCCCCAGGTGGTCAGGACAAGACCTCCCTGTCTGCCCGGCCCAGCGCTGTGGTGCCTCAGGGAGGACACGTGACTCTTCGGTGTCACTATCGTCGTGGGCTTTACAACTTTACCAACTTCACTCTGTACAAAGACGACAGAAGCCACGTTCCCATCTTCCACAGCAGAATATTCCAGCAGAGCTTCCTCATGGGCCCTGTGACCCCGGCACACGCAGGGACCTACAGATGTCGGGGTTCAAAGCCGCACTCCCCCACTGAGTGGTCGGCACTCAGTGAACCCCTGGCGATCATGGTCACAGGTCAGAGGGCTCCTGTCTGGGCTTCTCCTTGTCCCACCTCCTGAATCCCAGAGCTTCTGCTGGGAGTGTCCGTCAGGGTCCCATCACCCAGGACCTGACTGTCCTTGGGGTAAAGGGGGATTGAATACAGGGAAATGGGTGCTGTGATGGGAAGAATAACTGTCCCTAATATGGCTACATTCTAATCCCTGGAGCCTGTGACTCTTTATGCTATAGGGCAGGGGACTGAAGGGGAAGATAGAGCTCAGGTTGTTGATGAGTTGACCTTGAGATGGGGAGACGGCCTGGACTGTCCCACTGGGCTCAGTGTAATCACAAGGGTCCTCGTGAGAGGAGGAGAAAGAAGGGAGTGGGGATTAGCGCAGCGTCATGGGAGACTCCATCAGCCACTGTGGGCTTTGAAGGTGGAGGAAGGCCACGAGCCACAATGGCAGGTGGCCTCTACGGGCTGGAGAAGTCAAGAGAACTGCTCTGCTGAGTCTCCAGAGGGAACGCAGTTCTGTAGACGCCTTGATTTTAGCCCAGGGAGAACTGGATCCAATTTCTGTCTCCAGAAGTGGAAGGGGTCAGTGTGTTCTCTCCTGCCGCCATGTTTGGGATAATTTTCTGCAGCAGCAACAGGAAACCAACACAGGAACATGGTCAAGGACAAGTTAGGAAACCAAACAACGATAGCTGGGCATGGTGGTGGGCGCGAGTAAACCAACGACTGGATTCAATCTCTTGAATCCGGGAGGAAGTGAGCCAAGACCACACCACTACACTCCAGCCTGGGTGAAAAAGTGACACTCTGTGTCAAAAATTAATTAATTAATCAATTAATTAATCAATTAATTAAAGAAACCAAACAAGAAGAAGGTTGGCAACCCCGAGATCAGGAGGGGCGGGATGCTGATGCCACCACCAGGCTCCATCAACATAGGGAGAGGTTGATGTTCCTTGAACCAGCACCAAGAGCCACACTATGGAAGATGAGGCCATGGAGAATGCACAGGCATGGCATGAGAGGCTCCCAATCCCCACCAGGAACAGGGGGTGTGGACCCTGGTGCCTGCCTTACTGATCACTTCATACCTCCTGCCAGGGACTCCAGTTTGTCCAAAACAGATTGAACCAGGCTGCTAAGAGCCTGGACATGCAGCCGGCCGTGGTTCCTCTTCCACCCCCACTAGATAGTAGGAAAGAGATCAGTGGGAAACAGATACAGCATCCTAAAAGATGAGGCTGAGCCCAGTGGGAAGGGCGTCCGAGGCTACTAGAGACAGACGGACAGAGAAGAGGGAGGGACACAGATGAAAGGAACTGCACCAGGGGATAAAAGACAGGGAGACACAGAGGGGGAGGAGAGAGACAGACAGCCGGGAGGGGAACCCTCACTCATTCCAGGTGCCATGGATATGATGACAAACGGAGACTCCTTCTAAACTCACAATCTCTCTTTCTAGGAGTCCACAGAAAACCTTCCCTCCTGGCCCTCCCAGGTCCCCTGGTGAAATCAGGAGAGACGGTCACCCTACAATGTTCGTCAGATACCGTGTTTGAGCACTTCTTTCTGCACAGTGAGGTGACATTTGAGGAGCCCTTGCACCTTGTTGGAGAGCTCCATGGTGGGGGTTCCCAGGCCAACTACTCCATCAATTCCACGACGTCTGACCTTGCAGGGACCTACAGATGCTACGGTTCTGTCACTCACTCCCCCTATGTGTTGTCAGCTCCCAGTGACCCCCTGAACATCGTGATCACAGGTGAGAGTGTCCGGACATTCTTCTCATTGTCACTGGGACACAGAGTGAATGATCCAGGACTTGGAAGCCCCGGGTTGTCATGAGGAAGATGAGTGTGGGATTCTTTTTTTTTTTTTTTTTTTTTTTTTTTTGAGACGGAGTCTCGCTGTGTCTCCCAGGCTGGAGTGCAGTGGCCGGATCTCAGCTCACTGCAAGCTCCGCCTCCCGGGTTCACGCCATTCTCCCGCCTCAGCCTCCCAAGTAGCTGGGACTACAGGCGCCCGCCACCACGCCCGGCTAGTTTTTTGTATTTTTAGTAGAGACGGGGTTTCACCATGTTAGCCAGGATAGTCTCGATCTCCTGACCTCGTGATCCACCCGCCTCGGCCTCCCAAAGTGCTGGGATTACAGGCTTGAGCCACCGCGCCCGGCCGAGTGTGGGATTCTTATGGAGAGAGACTGACTTGGGGAGGTCTGTACCAACAGAGACAGAGACACAGGAGACACAAGTACAGACCAGGTGTCATAACAGAGGACAGACACAGGGGCCATACAGGGAGGTAGAAAAGAGAGAAAGAGTTAAAGTGGACACACAGACAGACAGACATGTCCCAGAGAGAGGCGTCCTTCCGTGCTGACTTTGCTCAGATACCTGGCACAGGTTACAAACTTCATTTCTGTTTTACCTCCACAAAGCGTTTCTACCAGGAGAACCCAAGGACACCCATATTTCTGTCCTGAGTCAGCCCCTGTGGCCTCAGACCTTGTGGCACCTACAGATGCCGTGTTTGTTCTGACACCTCTGCCTTCTGTACAGTGGAGAGTCATCGTCCCAGGACATCATGGCCCCAGAACACCAACCCCTGTATGCTGTGTGTACTTGGGGTCCCCGCACTGGATTCTGAGGCTCATATTCCACATAATCCTACATATGATAGGATTACTGAGAGACACAGGGAGAAATCAGGAACATCAAAAAGCAAAGACATAAACACACAGAGAATGAGCCAGAGGAAGGGGACTGAGAGACTCACAGACACATAAAGAGACAGAAGAGAGGGCAGAGGAGTGGAGAGAATGATGGAAGGAAGCAGAGAAAAGCTCCAAAATCAGAACCCTGAGGGAGGGGCACAAAGACGGGGATAGATAAAGATGTGGGGATGGATTGCAGAGATTCCAAAGAGAAGTAGAGAGACTGAGAGGCAGAGAAAGACAAGGAGATGGAGAGAGACAGATGGTAGATGGGTAGATAGATATAGATAGATGATAAATAGGTAGATGATAGGTAGTGGATGGGTTATAGATACTTAGACGGCGATTGATAGATGATACATAGAGATGATGATGATAGATTACATAGATAGATAGATAGATAGATAGATAGATAGATAGATAAATAGATCATTAGACAGATAGGTAGATAGACACATAGATAGATACATAGATACGTAGATGATACATAGAGACAGAGAGGCAGACAGATAGAGAGGGAATAGACAGATGATACATAGATATAGATAATAGATAGATGGTGGATAGATAGAGAGACAGACAACTGATAGAGAGAGAGATACATGATACATAGATAGAGATTACAGATAGATAATTGATAGATTGACAGGTGGCAGATAGATAGATCAATCGATAGATAATAGATAGAAATGTGCAGAAGGTTATGAACAAGACAGAAAGTGAGAAACTCAGAATTAAAGAAAAAGGAAGATCAAGTCAACAATCCAAGGAAGGTCAGAGAGAAGAAAACAATACAAAAAGGGAAAACACACCACGGGCTGGGGAAGTGAGGTCAGAGACCTAGAGAGACAGAGAAGGTGGAAGGAGGAAACAGACATGAAGAGAGACGGGGTGGAGGGTGACAGAGAGCATTAGGTCATAGAGCAGGGGAGTGAGTTCTCAGCTCAGATGTGAGGGGAGCTGTGACAGGGAAGAACCTCCCTGAAGAAACTGCCTCTTCTCCTTCCAGGTCTATATGAGAAACCTTCTCTCTCAGCCCAGCCGGGCCCCACGGTGCAGGCAGGAGAGAACGTGACCTTGTCCTGCAGCTCCCAGAACTCGTTTGACATGTACCATCTATCCAGGGAGGGGGAGGCTCGTGAACTTAGTCTCTCTGCAGTGCCAAGCGTCAATGGAACATTCCAGGCCGACTTCCCTCTGGGCCCTGCCACTCACGGAGGAATCTACAGATGCTTCGGTTCTTTCCGTACCGCACCCTACAAGTGGTCAAACTCAAGTGACCCACTGCCCATTTCTGTCACAGGTGAGGAAACCCCATGCCTGTCCCATGTCTTATGATCCCAGAGCCATAGCTGAGGAACTTTGCTGCTGATGATGGAGAGAAGCATGGACAGGTTCAGAGAGAAGACCAAGCTTCGGTGTGAGGGCGGGATCAGGACGCAGGATGGCAGAGAGGGCACCTCCAAACCCTCCTGCATGGCCTGCGTGGTGGTCCGCGGTCAGGGCTCCAGGCACCCAGGCAGATGGAGAAACTGGTCAGGACAGACCCAGAGGAGGGAGACTGCGCTCAGTTTGGGGAGATCAGAGGTTCCCTCAGCCCCTCAACCTTACTCATTTCCCAGAAGCCCATCCCGGCCTCTCACCCACACAGACATATCATCACCAGCAACCCTTACACCCTTTTCTTTTCATTTGAAAAAATAATTGTTGAGGTTAAATATACCTAGAAAATTGACCACTTTTACCATTTTTAAGTGTAAAGTCTAGTGGTCATAAATACATTTATATTCTGTTTTGTTTTGTTTTTTGTTTTGTTTTGTTTTTACCCTCTACTGTTCCCTTCCTGGCCTCTGGTAGCCACCATTCTACTCTCTACCTTCTTGAGATCCACTTTAGAGCTCTTGCATAAGGGTGAGAATTGGGAATCTTTGTAATGAGTTCCAGTTCCATCCATGTGGCTGCAAACGTCAGGATGTTATTGTCTCTACGGATGAGAAGTCTCCACTGTGTGTATGTACTACATTCTCTCTATCCATTCACCCACTGAGGGGCAGGTAGGTGGACTCCACATTTTGGCTACTGTGAACTGTGCTGAAACAGTCATGGGAGTGCAGATAGAACTTCCATACACTGAAGTCTTTTCCTTTGGATGTAAACCCAGTAGTGAATTTGTGAATACTATGAAAATTCTCTTTTTAGTCTTTTGTTTGGTTTTTGTTTGGTTTTTGTTTTTGAGGCAGAGCTTTCCTCTGTAGCCCAGGCTGGAGTGCAACTGACACAATCTAGGCTCATTGCAACCTCCTGGTAGGCAGAGGCCTCCTGGAATCAAATGATTCTTCTGCCTCAGCCTCCCTGGGAGCTGGGATTACAGGTGTACGCCACAACGCCTAGCTACGTTTTGTATTTTTTAGTACAGACAGGGTTTCCCCATGTTGGCCAGGCTGCTCTCAAACTCCTGACCTCAAGTGAGGTGCCCGCCTCGCTCTCCCAAAGTGCTGGGATTACAGGTGTGAGCCACCATGCCCAGTTTCTTTTTAGTTTCTTTATGAACTTCCATACTTTTCTGCATAATGGCTGTACTAATTTACCTCCCTACAAACAGGGTACGAGGATTCTCCTTTCTCTACCCTCTTGCCAGCATTTTTTTCCCTGTATTGCAGATAAAAGCCATTTTAGTGGGGTGAGATGAAAATTCATTGTGATTTTAATTTGTATTTCTCTGATAATGAGTGATACTAAACAGTGCTTCATATACATGATGGCCATTTATATGTTTTGTTTGTGGAGAAATGTCTGTTCATGTCTTCTGCTCATTTTTTAGTTAAATTATTTGCTTTATTGCGTTACGTAAGCTTCTTATATTTCTAGTAATACATGCCTATTTAGCTGCATAGTTTGCAAATATTTGCTCCCATTCTGTGGGTTGTCTCTTCACTTTGTTGGTCACTTGTCTGGCAGTGCAGAAGCTGCTTAGTTTGATGTAATCCCTGTGGTCTGTTTTTCGCTTTGATTACTTGTGTTTTTGAGGTTTTAAACAAAAGGTCTTTTCTCAGACAAATGTCCTGAAGCATTTCCCCAGTATTTTCTTCTACATGCTTCATAGGTTCAGGACTTAGACTCATGTATTTAATCCATTTGGATTTGACGTTCCTGAATGGTGAGAGGTACAGGTGCAATTTCATTCCCTGCATGTAGATAACCCGTTTTCCCCGCATCGTTTATTGAAAAGACTGTCCTTTCCTGATTGTCGGTTCTTGACACTTTTGTCAAAATGCATTGCATTGGCTGGGCATGGTGGCTCACACCTGCAATCCCAGCACTTTCAGAGGCCAAGGTGGGTGGATCACCTGAGACCAGGAGTTCAAGGCCCGCCTGGCCAACATAGTAAAACCCTGTCTCCACTAAAAGTACAAAAATTAGCTGAGCATAGTGGTCAGCTCCTGTCATACCACTACTCAAGAGTCTGAGGCAAGAGAATTGCTTGAATTCAGGAGACAGAGGTTGCTGTGAGCCGAGATTGCACCTCTGCACTCCAGCCTGGGTAACAGAGCAAGATTCCATCTCAAAAAAAAAAAAAGCCGTTGAATGTAGACGCATAGATTATATCTGTGTTCTTCATTTTACTCCGTTGTTCTATGCACTTTTCTTTATGCCAGCGTCATGCTGTTTTGTTTACTACAGCTCTGTAACATATTTTTAAGTCAGGTAATGTGATGTTCCTGTTTTCCCTCTATATCTTAAAGTCTCGAGACAATGGGTAACACATACAAAAATTATGGAGAAGAGAATCCCAGGACTCCCAGAGCCCAGCGTGGGATAACAGAGTGTTGGCCATGAACCAACCTCAAAGATTTCCCTTGAGTAGAGGACAGGCACCCTCATTTCCTCACCTCTCTCCTGTCTCTATTCTAGGAAACCCTTCACATAGTTGGCCTTCACCCACTGAACCAAGCTCCAAAACCAGTGAGTAAAGAATCCCTCTTATCTCTGCTTTTGGAAACCTGGGGAGGTGGAAGCCTTGGATTCAAGCCTTGGCTCAGCACCTCCCAGCTCTGACTGTGGGCCTGTCTTCCACCATCTCTCTGAACTCCAGACACTCCAACAGCAAAAGGGATCTTGGCCCAGCACAGGGCTCAGTGAAGTCTCTTCATCTCTAATTTTCTGTAGCTGAGACCTCCTACAAGCTGGAAGAATGATTGCAAATCTGACATCCTTCTCAGGAAAAATGCAGTGTTCTCCCTGCATTCCTAACTGGAGGATAAATTCCTGGGGGCTTGAAAGAGGGAAGGGAAGGGAACATATAATGAGGGTGAGGTGTTTTAGAGAAGTTCCACTTGCCAAGGAATGAACTCCTGTGGGTCATGAGGCAACCCTGGCTGACTCAGCAGAGCAAGAGCCTTGCAGTAAAGAGCCTTGCACGCACACTCCGACTCACTGACTCATTCAGCCATGGCCCCATGCTCAGGCTGTGCAGTTAGAATCCTTTTCTATTGTTGCCATAACAAATTTCCACAAAATTGGTGCATGAAAACAAAACGGCTTTTTAATTATCTTACAGTGCTGTAGCTCAAAGGATGAAATGCACCTCACTGGGCTAAAATCAAGGTGACAGCAAGGCTGCCTTCCCTCCGAAGGTTCCAGGCGAGAATCTGCTCTTCATATATCCCAGTTTCTAGAGGCTCCCACGTTCCTTGGCTCCTGGTCCCCTTCCTCCTTCCTCAAAACAGAGCAGGAGAAAGCTGGGTCTCCCGACATCAGGCCGCTTGTCCTAAGGAGACATTCCACATGGTTACCTGTCAATCAAGAAACAAGAGACAATCCATAAGAAGGAACTGCTATGATTAGCTTCTTATTGGAGTCTCTTCTTCCTCCAGGTAACCCCAGACACCTGCATGTTCTGATTGGGACCTCAGTGGTCATGATCCTCTTCACCATCTTCTTCTTTCTCCTGCATCGCTGGTGCTCCAACAAAAAGAGTAAGTCTCACGAAGCAGAGGCCAGAGTCTTCAGGGCCGTGTGGGGAGGAAGGATGAGGAGGGATGGGAGCACGTAGGTGTGTGTTCCTCACCGGCAGGATGGTCTCTGGCCCAAGGCAGGAGCCACAGAGGCAGAGCTTTCTAGAGAGAGTACCAGACACCCTGTCCCTGCCTTCAGCTCACAGACCATTGCCTGATTCTCAACTGTATCCTCATGTCCCTGCAGCCACTGACATCCAGGAGAAGGTTCCATGACAGGCAGAAAGTCGGAGACAAAATCAATGGGATGCCAACTGAGAGCCGTTCATGGGAAGGGGTCTTGAACTCAGAGAGACAGAATGTCTGACCCTGGCTGTTGGCAGCTGAGGGACCTCAGGCGTCTACGGCCTCCCCGTGTGTGTTGGACTCTGCACATGAAATGAGGACCCAGACGTGCCCTCCCAGCTGTTTTGATGCCTTTTGTCTCCTACAGATGCTGCTGTAATAGACCAAGAGCCTGCGGGGGACAGAACAGTGAACAGGGAGGTAGGTCCTCCTCGGCCCAGAGTCGTGGATCGAATCTCATTCCCTAATAGTCCTGAAGAATGTGAGCCCCTCCCTCACTCAACATTTCCCTCTCTCCAGGACTCTGAAGAACAAGACCCTCAGGAGGTGACATACGCACAGTTGGATCACCGCGTTCTCACACAGGGAAAAATCACTCACCCTTCTCAGAGGCCCAAGACACCCCCAACAGATACCAGCGTGTACACGGAGCTTCCAAATGCTGAGTCCAGATGGAAAGTTGTCTCCTGCCCATGAGCACCACCGTCAGGCCTTCAAGGGGTCTTCCAGGGAGACAACAGCCCTGTCTCAAAACCGGCTTCACAGCTCCAATGTACCAGCCGCAGGAATCTGAAGCTGTGAGTCTGCATCTTAGAGCATCGCTCTTCCTCACACCATGAATCTGAACGTGCCTCTCTCTTGCTTACAAATGTCTAAGGTCCCCACTGCCTGCTGCAGAGAAAACACACTCCTTTGCTTAGCCCACAATTATCCATTTCACTTGACCCCTGCCCACCTCTCCAACCTACCGGGCTTACTTCCTAGTCCTACTGGAGGCTGCAGTCACACTGAGGAACTCACAATTCCAAACATACAAGAGGCTCCCTCTTAACACGGCACTTAGACTCATGCTGTTCCACCTTCCCTCATGCTGTTCCACCTGCCCCCAGACTATCTTTGAGCCTTCTGTCAGCAGTGAAACTTATAAATTTTTTTTATCATTTCAATGTAGCTCTCTCCTCTTCAAATAAACACATCTGCCCTCATCCTTTAGGTAATGTGACTCTTTATTCGCCGAAAGTTTCTGGTGTTATCATTACTATGTCCGTATAGCCCCGTATGTTCTCCACTGGGTTCTCACCCCTGGACTCTGAGTTTCTGGAAGCAGGTGGAGCCTGATTTCTGTCTGGAAGTCCAATTTCCATCCAACGATGCAGCACATAGAAGGTTGCAAGGATCATGAATCAGATGAACAAGTGATATTCTTACTCTCTGCAGACCTGGAAAGCTGGCAGAGCCATTCCAAGATGAAACATCTGTAGAGTCATAGGCCTTGTTAGTCTCATCTCCATGGGGACACATGTCAACACATCAACTTTCATGCTATAAATACACAGTCGTTCCTCCAGACCTGTAGGGTTTACAGGTGTTTGTTGAGCCAGCTATAAATCAAAAATATTCAGGGAAAAAATCCACAAAGTTCCAAAAAGCAAAACTATGTTGAATGGACACAAACAGAATGGTGTGTAGGCTGTGTCAGGAATTATAAGTAATCTAGAGATGATTTCATGTATACAGGAGGATGAGCATGGATTATATGCCAACGCTGGACCATTTTATGTAAGAGGCTTGAGCACCTGCAGATTGTGGTATCTGAGCCGAGATCCTGAAACCAATCACTCACGAATAGTGAAGGACGACTGTATCTAACTTTTATTTCTCAGTTTTAAATATCAATCATAAAAAATGTACAATAACAAGATTAAAAACAAGAAGTGGTTTATAGTGTGAGAATACGTGTAGATTTATTTTTTTCTATGCGTAACCCTTGGGCCCATGTTATCTATGGAGAAGACATTCTATTCCTCCTTAAACCACACGGCAGCCTTTGTCAACTCTAACGGGACTGTGTGTTCACGGATGTATTTTAGAGACTGTTTTCCAGTAAGGGGCTCTCTGCGTTCACTCTCTTGAGGATGCTGCATATTACATAGGCTTACACAACCCCTTAAAATTTGGTAGCTGGAGTCCTCTAGTTTCTTATTATAGGCAATTTGCTACGCTTTTTTTATATTTCTTCAGGCAGAGTCTCGCTCTGTCACCCAGGCTGGACTGCAGTGCCACAATCTTGGCTCACTGCAACTTCCGCCTCCCAGGTTCAAGCGATTCTCCTGCCTCAGCCTCTTGAGTAGCTGGCATTACAGGTGCCCACCACCAGGCACAGCTAATTTTTGTATGTTTAGCAGAGACATGGTTTCACTAAGTTGGCCAGGGAGGTCTCGAACTCCAGACCTCCGTTGATCCACCCACCTTAGCCTCCCAAAGTGCTGGGGGACACTTGATTTTCTATAGCATTGTGTTACTGGATATTTCCATACAATTTAAAATCAGGGAGGCAGAGAGACAGAGAGAGAGCGAACCATGAGTTCGGGGCTCTGGACTCTTGGGTCACGAGACAAATTGTAGATAAAACGACAAAAATCCAGATTTGACATGTGGGTTTTGCTGATAAAGAACAGTTCTAAGATTGTACATAATTGCATAATCCTTCCCTGGGTATTTAAATCATTTAAACTGGTTCTGCTGTCATACTAGAAATACAAGCATGAAACATCCTAATGGTTTATTCATCACAATTACTCTGACAACGTTCATAATACCTATTAGACATTTCGCATATTATACACGGAGAAGAGTTTGAAACACAGATAAAAACAACAAAAATACGTGAAAAGTCTTTCTCGTCAGCACAGATTTTAGTCACCTCATGTCCAGGAGGTTGGATCTGAGACGTGTTTTGAGCTGGTCCTAGTGAAGGACACAAGGTGTCAGTTCTAGTGAGAACAATTTCCAGGAAGCCATTTTGCACTCTTGAGTGAGCACCCGCTGCACCTCATGCAAGGTAGGAAGAGCCTGCGTACGTCACCTCCCATGATGTGGTCAGCACGTCAACTGCATGGGCAGGGCGCCAGATAACATCCTGTGCGCTGCTGAGCAGAGCTGGGGCGCGGCCGCCTGTCTGCACCGGCAGCACCACGTCGCTCATGGTCGTCAGCGTGGCGTGTGTTGGTGAGTCCCGGAAGGGAATCGGCGGAGGAAGCACTGGGGTGGAGATCTGGGCCTGGAGTGGAGATCTGGGCCTGGAGGTTGAGTTATGGGCCTGGGGTGAAGATATGGGCCTGGAGTAGAGATATGGGCCTGGGTGGAGATACGGGCCTGGAGGTTGAGTTATGGGCCTGGGGTGGAGATATGGGCCTGGAGTGGAGATATGGGCCTGGGATAGAGACATGGGCCTGGCATGGAGGGATGAGCCTGGAGTGGAGATATGGGTGTGGAGTGGAGATATGGGTCTGGAGCGGAGATATGATCCTGGAGTGGAGATATGGGTCTGGGGTAAGACATAGGGGCCCGGAGTGGAGATATGGACCTGGAGTGGAGATATGGGCCTGGGATAGAGACATGGGCCTGGCATGGAGGGATGAGCCTGGAGTGGAGATATGGGTGTGGAGTGGAGATATGGGTCTGGAGCGGAGATATGATCCTGGAGTGGAGATATGGGCCTGGAGTGGAGACATGGGCCTGGAGTGGAGATATGGGTCTGGAGCAGAGATATGGACTTGGAGTGGAGATATGGGCCTGGCATAGAGATATTGGCCTGGAGTGGAGATTTGGGCCTGGAGTAGAGATATGAACCTGGAATAGAGATAGGATCCTGGAGTAGAGACTTGAGCATGGAATGGAGATACGGGCCTGCAGTGGAGATATGGGCCTGGAGTGGAGATAGGAGGCTGGAGTGGAGATAGGAGCCTGGAGTGGAGATATGTTCCTAGAGTAGAGATATGGGTCTGGAGTGGAGATAGGAGCCTGGAGGGGAGATATGGGCCTGGAATGGAGATATGGGCCTGGAGGGGAGATATGAACCTGGAGGGGAGATATGGGTTGGAGTGGAGATATGAGCCTGGAGTGCAGATATGAGCCTGGAGAGGAGATATGGGCCTGGGGTGGAGATAGGGGCCTGGAGTGGAGATAGGAGCCTGGAGGGGAGATATGAGCCTGGAGGGGACATATGAGCCTGGAGGGGAGATATGGGTTTGGAGCAGAAATATGGGCTTGGGGAGGAGATCCGGACCTGGAGTGGAAATAGGAGCCTGGAGTGGAGATATGGGCCTGGAATGGAGACATGGGCCTGGAATTGTGATATGAGCCTGGAGTAGAGATATGGGCCTGGATTGGAGATATGGGCCTGGGGTGGAGATATGAGCCTGGAGGGGAGATATGGGTTTGGAGCGGAGATATGGTTCTGGAGTAGAGATATCAGCATGGAGTGGACATATGGGCCTGTTGTGTAGATCGAGGCCTGGGGTGCAGATCTGGATCAGGAGGCTGGGTCTCTGCACAGCTGAGATCTCTGCTGCGGGGGCAGGTGGGCAGCCAGGGTGAGTTTACCTTCAGCCCAGCAAGGGCCTGGCTGCCCAGACGCACAGCCCAGTGGGGGCAGCAGGGGAGGCCCTGGTTTGCCTGCAAATGGATCATCCATCATGATCTTTCTTTCCAGGGTTCTTCTTGGTCCAGAGGGCCTGTCCACACACGGGTGAGTCCTTCCCCAAACCTTAGGGTGTCATCTCCCCACCTAAGAGGATTTTCCTGAAACAGGAGGGAACTCCTGTCAGACAGTCTCTCATAAACTAAGAAGGGGAGACCCTGGGGTGCTCGGCTCACACTTCTGACCTCGTCCTCTCTGGCCTTTCTTACCCTTGGCTAAGTCAAGCTCTGTGAAGACCAGGGTGAGCTTGGGGTGCTCCAAGCTGAGGTGTGCAGGGAGGAAGTGGTGTCAGCGACTAAGGAAGGGAGGGAAGCAGTGCTAGGAACAGCAGGTCCTCTGAGGACAAAGGTGTAACTCACACCCTCCAGTGTTTCCATGACGGTCAGGGCTGCAGTGTGGCTGCTGTCATTCTACCAGAAGAGGTGGGGAAACCACAGGCATGACCCTGACATTCCAAATCTTCTGATGGGGGCTCGGTTCATGCACTGGCTGATATTCCATTCACAAAAGACATGCCCTCCATGCCGTGTCTACTTTGTGTTGTTTTATGTGAGTGATCTTGAAGTGTTAAAATCTAGTAAGAGTCCCTTATTAAGAACTTGTTCAAAGTTCTCAGCTGACACCTTTGTTGTAGGGAGATGCCATGTCTATGTGGGATGGGTCCTTCCTGTAGCCCAGGACACCCAGGTGTGGTAGGAGCCTTAGAAACATGGAAAGGGGAAGAATCTTCTGAGCACAGGGAGGGAGGGGCGGCTCCACATCCTCCTCTCTAAGGCGGCCCCTCCTTCTCCCCCAGGTGGTCAGGACAAGACCTTCCTATCTGTCCAGCCCAGCGCTCTGGTGCCTCAGGGAGGACACGTGACTCTTCGGTGTTACTATCGTCGTGGGCTTTACAACTTTACCAACTTCACTCTGTACAAAGACGACAGAAGCCACGTTCCCATCTTCCACAACAGAATATTCCAGGAGAGCTTCCTCATGGGCCCTGCGACCCAGGCACACGCAGGGACCTACAGATGTCGGGGTTCATACCCGCACTCCCCCACTGAGTGGTCGGCACTCAGTGAACCCCTGGCGATCATGGTCACAGGTCAGAGGGCTCCTGTCTGGGCTTCTCCTTGTCCCACCTCCTGAATCCCAGAGCTTCTGCAGGGGGTGTCCACCAGGGTCCCATCACCCAGGACCTGATTGTCTTTGGGGTAAAGGGGGATTGAATACAGGGAAATGGGTGCTGTGATGGGAAAATAACTGTCCCCAATATGGCTACATTCTAATCCCTGGAGCCTGTGACTCTTTATGCTATAGGGCAGGGGACTGAAGGGGAAGATGGAGCTCAGGCTGTTGATGAGTTGACCTTGAGATGGGGAGACGGCCTGGACTGTCCCACTGGGCTCAGTGGAATCACAAGGCACCAAATGAGAGGAGGAGGAGAGTGGGGGTTAGAGCAGCGTCGTGGGAGACTCCATCAGCCACTGTGGGCTTTGAAGGTGGAGGAAGGCCATGAGCCACAATGGCAGGTGGCCTCTACGGGCTGGAGAAGTCAGGAGAACCGCTCTGCTGAGTCTCCAGAGGGAACGCAGTTCTGTAGACGCCTTGATTTTAGCCCAGGGAGAACTGGATCCAATTTCTGACTCTAAAAGTGGAAGGGGTCAGTGTGTTCTCTCCTGCCACCATGTTTGGGATAATTTTCTGCCACAGCAACAGGAAACCAACACAGGAACATGGTGAAAGACAAGTTAAGAAACCAAACGATAGCCGGGCATGGTGGTGGGCGCGAGTAAACCAACGACTGGATTCAATCGCTTGAATCCGGGAGGCAGAAGTTGCAGTGAGCCAAGACCACACCACTACACTCCAGCCTGGGTGAAAAAGTGACACTCTGTCTCAAAAATAAATTAATTAATCAATTAATTAAAGAAACCAAACAAGGAGAAGGTTGGCAACCCCGAGATCAGGAAGGGCGGGACGCTGATGCCACCACCAGGCTCCATCCACATAGGGAGGGGTCGATGCTCCTGGAACCAGCACCAGGAGCCACCCTGTGGAAGCTGAGGCCATGGAGAAGGCACAGGCGTGACAGGAGAGGCTCCCAATCCCCACCAGGAACAGGGGGTGTGGACACTGCTGCCTGCGTTACTGATCAGTTCATACCTCCTGCCAGGGACTCCAGTTTGTCCAAAACAGATTGAACCAGGCTGCTAAGAGCCTGGACATGCAGCCGGCCGTGGTTCCTCTTCCAGCCCCACATGGACAGCACGAAAGAGATGAGTGGGAAACAGATACAGCAGCCTAAGAGATGAGGCTGAGCCCCGTGGGAAGGGCGTCCGAGGCTACTAGAGACAGACGGACAGAGAAGAGGGAGGGACACAGATGGATGGACCTGCACCAGGGGATAAAAGACAGAGGGACACAGAGAGGGAGGAGAGAGACAGACAGCGGGGAGGGGAACTCTCACTCATTCCTGGTGCCATGGATATGATGACAAAGGCAGACGCCTTCTAAACTCACAACCTCTCTTTCTAGGAGTCCACAGAAAACCTTCCCTCCTGGCCCTCCCAGGTCCCCTGGTGAAATCAGGAGAGACGGTCACCCTACAATGTTCGTCAGATACCGTGTTTGGGCACTTCTTTCTGCACAGTGAGGTGACCTTTGAGGAGCTCTTGCACCTTGTTGGAGAGCTCCATGGTGGGGGTTCCCAGGCCAACTACTCCATCAATTCCATGACGTCTGACCTTGCAGGGACCTACAGATGCTACGGTTCTGTCACTCACTCCCCCGATGTGTTGTCAGCTCCCAGTGACACCCTGGACATCGTGATCACAGGTGAGAGTGTCCGGACATTCTTCTCATTGTCACTGGGACACAGAGTGAATGATCCAGGACTTGGAAGCCCCAGGTGGTCATGAGGAAGATGAGTGTGGGATTCTTATGGAGAGAGACTGACTTGGCGAGGTCTGTACCAACAGAGACAGAGAAACAGGAGACACAAGTACAGACCAGGTGTCATAACAGAGGACAGACACAGGGGCCATACAGGGAGGTAGAAAAGAGAGAAAGAGTTAAAGGGGACACCCAGACAGAGAGACATGTCCCAGAGAGTGGCGTCCTTGTGTGCTGATTTTGCTCAGAGACTTGGCACAGGTTAGAAACTTCATTTCTGTTTTACCTCCACAAAGCGTTTCTACCAGGAGAACCCAAGGACACCCATATTTCTGTCCTGAGTCAGCCCCTGTGGCCTCAGACCTTGTGGCACCTACAGATGCCGTGTTTGTTCTGACACCTCTGCCTTCTGTACAGTGGAGAGTCATCGTCCCAGGACATCATGGCCCCAGAACACCAACCCCTGTATACTGTGTGTACTTGGGGTCCCCACACTGGATTCTGAGGCTCATATTCCACATAATCCCACATATGATCGATTACTGAGAGACACAGAGAGAAATCAGGAACATCAAAAAGCAAAGACATAAACACACAGAGAATGAGCCAGAGGAAGGGGACTGAGAGACTCACAGACACATAAAGAGACAGAAGAGAGGGCAGAGGAGTGGAGAGAATGATGGAAGGAAGCAGAGAAAAGCTCCAAAATCAGAACCCTGAGGGAGGGGCACAAAGACAGAGATAGATAAAGATGTGGGGATGGATTGCAGAGATTCCAAATAGAAGTAGAGAGACTGAGAGGCAGAGAAAGACAAGGAGATGGAAAGAGACAGATGGTAGATGGGTAGATAGATATAGATAGATGATAAATAGGTAGATGATAGGTAGTGGATGGGTTATAGATACTTAGATGGCGATTGATAGATGATACATAGAAACGATGATGATGATAGATTACATAGATAGATAGATAGATAAATGGATCGATAGATAGATAGATAGATAGATAGATAGATAGATAAATGGATAGATAGATAGATAGAGAGATAGATAGACACATAGATAGGTACATAGATACGTAGATGAATCATAGAGACAGAGAGGCAGACAGAGAGGGAATAGACAGATGATACATAGATATAGATAATAGATAGATGGTGGATAGATAGAGAAACAGACAATTGATAGAGAGATACATGATACATAGATATAGATTACCGATAGATAATTGATAGATTGACAGGTAGTAGATAGTTAGATCCATCGATAGATAATAGTAATGTACAGAGGGTTATGAACAAGACAGAAAGTGAGAAACTCAGAATTAAAGAAAAAGGAAGATCAAGTCAACAATCCAAGGAGGATCAGAGAGAAGAAAACAATACAAAAAGGGAAAACACACCTCAGGCTGGGGAAGTGAGGTCAGAGACCTAGAGAGACAGAGAAAGTGGAAGGAGGAAACAGACATGAAGAGAGACGGGGTGGAGGGTGACAGAGAGCATTAGGTCATAGATCAGAGGAGTGAGTTCTCAGCTCAGATGTGAGGGGAGCTGTGACAGGGAAGAACCTCCCTGAAGAAACTGCCTCTTCTCCTTCCAGGTCTATATGAGAAACCTTCTCTCTCAGCCCAGCCGGGCCCCACGGTTCAGGCAGGAGAGAACGTGACCTTGTCCTGCAGCTCCCAGAACTCGTTTGACATGTACCATCTATCCAGGGAGGGGGAGGCCCGTGGACTTAGTCTCTCTGCAGTGCAAAGCGTCAACAGAACATTCCAGGCCGACTTCCCTCTGGGCCCTGCCACCCACGGAGGAACCTACAGATGCTTCGGTTCTTTCCGTACCGCACCCTACCAGTGGTCAGACCCGAGTGACCCACTGTCCGTTTCTGTCACAGGTGAGGAAACCCCATGCCTGTCCCATGTCTTATGATCCCAGAGCCATAGCTGAGGAACCTGCTGCTGATGATGGAGAGAAGCATGGACAGGTTCAGAGAGAAGACCAACCTTCGGTGTGAGGGCGGGATCAGGACGCAGGATGGCAGAGAGGGCACCTCCAAACCCTCCTGCATGGCCTGCGTGGTGGTCCGCGGTCAGGGCTCCAGACACCCAGGCAGATGGAGAAACTGGTCAGGACAGACCCAGAGGAGGGAGACTGGGCTCAGTTTGGGGAGATCAGAGGTTCCCTCAGCCCCTCAATCTTACTCATTTCCCAGAAGCCCATCCCGGCCTCTCACTCACACAGACATATCATCACCAGGAACCCATACACCCTTTCCTTTTCATTTGAAAAAATAATTGTTGAGGTTAAAAATACCTATAAAATTGACCACCTTTACCTTTTTTAAGTGTAAAGTCTAGGGGTCATAAATACATTTATATTCTGTTCTGGTTTTTGTTTTGTGTTGTTTTTACCCTCCACCATTTCCTTCCTGGCCTCTGGTAGCCACCATTCTACTCTCTACCTTCTTGAGATCCACTTTAGAGCTCTTGCATAAGGGTGAGAAATGGGAATCTTTGTAATGAGCTCCAGTTCCATCCATGTGGCTGCAAATGGCAGGATGTTAATGTCTCTATGGATGAGTAGTCTCCACTGTGTGTATGTACTACATTCTCTCTATCCGTTCACCCACTGAGGGGCAGGTAGGTTGTCTCCACATCTTGGCTACTGTGAACTGTGCTGGAACAGTCATGGGAGTGCAGATAGAACTTCGATACACTGGTGTCCTTTCCCTTGGATGTAAACCCAATAGTGAATTTGTGAATACTATGAAAATTCTCTTTTTAGTCTTTTGTTTGGTTTTTGTTTGGTTTTGGTTTTTGAGGCAGAGCTTTCCTCTGTAGAACAGGCTGAAGTGCAACTGACACAATCTAGGCTCATTGCAACCTCCTGGGAGGCAGAGGCCTCCTGGATTCAAATGATTCTTCTGCCTCAGCCTCCCTGGGAGCTGGGATTACAGGTGTACGCCACAACGCCTAGCTACGTTTCGTATTTTTTAGTACAAACAGGGTTTCCCCATGTTGGCCAGGCCGCTCTCAAACTCCTGACCTCAAAGTGCTGGGATTACAGGCATGAGCCACCATGCCCAGCCTCTTTTTAGTTTTTTAAAGAACTTCCATACTTTTCTGCATAATGGCTGTACTAATTTACCTTCCTACCAACAGGGTACCAGGATTCTCCTTTCTCTACCATCTTGCCAGCATTTGTTTTGCTTGTCATATGGATAAAAGCCATTTTAATGGGGTGAGATGAAAATTCATTGTGATTTTTCATTTGTATTTCTCTGATGATGAGTGATACTAAACACTTTCATACACATGATGGCCACATATATGTTTTATTTGTGGAGAAATGTCTGTTCAGGACTTTTGCTCATTTTTTAATTAAATTATTTGTTTTATTGAGTTATATGAACTTCTTATATTTCCAGTTATAAATTCCGTCTCAGATGCATAGTCTGCAAATATTGGCTCCCATTCTGTGGGTTGTCTCTTCACTTTGTTGGTTGCTTGTTTTGCAGTGCAGAAGCTGCTTAGTTTGATGTAATCCCTATGGTTCATTTTTTTGCTTTGATTACTTGTGTTTCTGAGGTTTTAAATAAAATGTCTTTTCTCAGACAAATGTCCTGAAGCATTTCCCCAATATTTTCTTCTATGTGTTTCATAGGTTCAGGACTTAAACTCATGTATTTAATGCTTTTTGATTTCACTTTTGTGAATGGGGAGAGGTAGAGGTGCAATTTCATTCCCTGCATGTAGATAAGCAGTTTTCCCCGCATCGTTTATTGAAAAGACTGTCCATTCCTGATTGTAGGTTCTTGACACCTTTGTCAAAATGCATCGGATTGGCTGGGCATGGTGTCTCACACCTGCAGTCCCAGCACTGTCAGAGGCCAAGGTGGGTGGATCACCTGAGACCAGGAGTTCGAGGCCCGCCTGGCCAACATAGTAAACCCTGTCTCCACTAAAAGTACAAAAATTAGCTGAGCATGGTGGTCAGCGCCTGTAATACCACTACTCGAGAGTCTGAGGCAAGAAAATTGCTTGAATTCAGGAGACAGAGGTTGCTGTGAGCCGTGATTGCACCTCTGCACTCCAGCCTGAGTAACAGAGCAAGATTCCATCACAAAAAAAAAGAAAAGAAAAGAAAAGAAAAAAAGCCATTGAAAGTAGACACACAGATTATATCTGTGTTCTTCATTTTTCTCCATCGTTCTATGCTCTTCTCTTTATGCCAACGTCATGCTGTTTTGCTTACTACAGCTCTGTAACATATTTTTAAGTCAGGTAATGTGATGTTCCTATTTTCTCTATATACCTTAAACTCTCGAGACAATGGGCAACACATACAAAAATTGTGGAGAAGAGGATCCCAGGACTCCCAGAACCCAGTGTTGGATAACAGAGTGTTCGCCGTGAACCAACCTCAAAGATTTCCCTTGAGTAGAGGACAGGCACCCTCATTTCCTCACCTCTCTTCTGTCTCTATTCTAGGAAACCCTTCAAGTAGTTGGCCTTCACCCACTGAACCAAGCTGCAAAACCGGTGAGTAAAGAATCCCTCTAATCTCTACTTTTGGAAACCTGGAGAGGTGGAAGCCTTGGATACAAGCCTTGGCTCAGCACCTCCCAGCTCTGACTGTGGGCCTGTCTTCCACCATCTCTCTGAACTCCAGACACTCCAAAAGCAAAAGGGATCTTGGCCCAGCACAGGGCTCAGTGAACTCTCTTAGTCTCTAATCTTCTGCGGCTGAGACCTCCTACATGCTGGAAGAATGATTGCAAATCTGACATCCTTCTCAGGAAAAATGCAGTGTTTGTTCTCCCTGCATTCCTAACTGGAGGATAAATTCCTGGGGGCTTGAAAGAGGGAAGGGAAGGGAACATCTAATGAGGGTGAGGTGTTTTAGAGAAGTTCCACTTGCCAAGGAATGAGCTCCTGTTGGTCATGAGGCAACCCTGGCTGACTCAGCAGAGCAAGAGCCTTGAGTAACAGAGAACAGAGCTCATGCACGCACACTTCGACTCACCGACTCATTCAGCCATGGCCCCATGCTGAGGCTGTGCAGTCAGAATCCTTTCCTATTGTTGCCATAACAAATTTCCACAAAATTGGTGGATGAAAACAAAACGGCTTTTTAATTATCTTACAGTGCTGTAGCTCAAAGGATGAAATGCACCTCACTGGGCTAAAATCAAGGTGACAGCAAGGCTGCCTTCCCTCCGAAGGTTCCAGGCGAGAATCTGCTCTTCACATGTCCCAGTTTCTAGAGGCTCCCACGGTCCTTGGCTCCTGGTCCCCTTCCTCCTTCCTCAAAACCCACAAAGACTGGTCACGTCTCACAGGGCATCACTCAGACCCTTCTTCCTTGTCCACGCCTCTTTCTCTGAACGTTCCTCTGCCTTCTTTCTCATCTTTTAAGGACTTCGGGATTATATTGCATTCACCAAGATAATCCATCATCATCTCCCTAATATCATCCAGGATACCCTCCTTTTCAGTTCAGCTGATTAGCAACCATAATTCCATCTGCAATCTTCATTCCTCCTCTCCATGTAAAATCACATATTCACAAGGTATGAAGGCTAGGACAGGGACATTTTTGGGGTGGAGTGGATTCTCCTGTCTTCCACAAATAGTAAACAGGATGCATTTGGCCTGTGCTCTTGGGACACTGACGTTGCAGACGGGTAAACGAGAGGAAAGAAAATGAATGCACAAGTGGAACTTTAGATGGCTGATCTATTGGGAAATATCTGTGCATAAAATCTATTTATTTATTTACTTATTTATTTATTTTATTTTTTATTTATTTTTATTAAGACAGAGTCTCACTCTATCCCGTACACTGGAGTGCAGTGTCACGATCTTGGCTCACTGCAACCTCCACCTCCTGGGTTCAAGTGATTCTTCTGCCTCAGCCTCTCAAGTAGCTTGGATTCAGGCACCTGCCGCCACACCTGGCTAATTCTTTTTGTAGTTTTTTGGTAGAGACGATGTTTCACCATGTTGCCCAGTCTATCCCAACTCCCAATCTAAAGTAATCCGACCGCCTCAGCCTCCCAAAGTGCTCGGATTATAGGCGTGAACCACGGCACCCAACCAGAATTTAAACTAAATAACAGATAATGCTGTGTGTATGATTTCAGGTCACAGAGAAGTTCTCACTGATCAAATAGTACTTGTGATCTTAATGAAAAAAATAGACTGAAATCCCCAGAAGACTGGCGGAAGGAGTTTCCACACACAGCAGTCAGCTGTGAAGGCACAAAGGTGAAAACAATCTTATGTGGAAGGAAGAGGCTCTGCCTGAAGTGCTGGGAATGAGATGGGGAGAATTACAAGACCACTGAAGAGAGACAGAGAGCACACTGGGCACACAGGAAACTAAGGAGGACAAGGAGTGTGTGTTTTATACGCACAGCCCTTGGATTCACCTCAGGCTAACTAGGAATCCCTACATGATTAATAGTGACTGACATGAACATAAGGGAGGCCCAGGTGCATAACTGGAATCTAGGAGACTGTGGAAAAGGCAATTCCCACCTCACTGGTGAAATGTGTTGTGTATTTAGACACTAAATGAATGAAGTGGATGGATACAAGATGTCTATGTGAGGTAGAATACTTCGCAGGGAGGGCTTGCCTGGTTTGATTTTTCCTAATTGTTCAATCTTCACTTCATTAATTTCTTTCTGAGATTTATTTTTCCTACATGTAAATCAATACCTGGCAGAGGACTGATTGATACATGAGGCGTGGTGCAAAGGAAGAGACTTACTATAATATAACACGCAAGGTTGTGAACGGTGGCTCACACCTGTAACCCAACATTTTGGGAGGCTGAGGCGGATGGATCCATTGAGGTCAGGAGTTCAAGAACAGCCCAGACAACATGGTCAAACCCAACTCTACTAAATAAACAAAAACTAGCTGGGTGTGGTGGCACAAGCCTGTAATACCAGCTATTCGGGAGGCTGAAGGAGGAGAATGGCTTCCACCCGGGAGGCAGAGGTTTCAGTGAGCCGAGATTGCGTCATTGGACTACACCCTGGGTGACAGAGTGAGACCCCATCATAAAAAATAAAAATACAAAACTCATAAATGTCATATAACATACACGAATGACAAAAGCACTTCAATCCCAATTATCATTTTTCTGTTTCTCTATAATGACTTCTTTCATCCTTTATCTTATCCATTAGAAAATCAGCCAAAAACGTCTTCTCTGTTTGCTTTCTGTGAGCCTGAGATCATACGGAAAATATGAAAGGCCCCCGAACCCACCAGCACAGGCCCTGGAATAGAGAAAGTTCTCTGTTCATGGCATAAAACTTGCCCCCTCACCCAAATCCCCCACCTCACGCCTACTTCCTATCACATTAAGAGACACAGACAGACCGTGGGAAGGTAAAAACTAACCAGCAAGTGACAACAGAAGCCTGCATTTCAGTGTGAGCCAGTCCCCCAAGGCTCAGAAAAGCTGCTCGAGACATATGGAGTCACCCCATTTGCACTGCAGCTGGGGAAACCCAGAAAGCAGCCCAGCCTGGGTTTTGTACCCTGGAGCCACAGGAAGCACTGAGCTAAAGCACTGCATGACGTCCTCCTCTGGGAAGAACAGGAAGACAGCCCAGCTGTTCTGGGACGTTCCTCCTGATCTCAGGATGTTGCCGTCTTAGTCCCTTTTTGAGGCTGTGAAAGAACACTTGAGCCTGGGTAACTTCTACAGAAAAGAGAATTGGTTGACTCACGGTTCTGCAAGGTGTACAAGAGGCAGGACACCAGCATCTATTTCTGGCTGTGGCCTCAGGCTGCTCCTACTCTGGTAGAAGAGACGGGGGCCTACATGTGCAGAGACCACCGAGATCACACAGCAAGACAGGGAGAAACGGGGTGTGATGGAGCTTCCAAGCTCTTTTTAAGAACAACTCTCCAGAGTACTAATAGAGGGAGAACGTGCTAACCCTGTCGTGTGGGGCAGCATTAATCTATTCATGATGGATCCAGCCCCATCATCCAAACACCTCCCGATTGGCCCAACCTCCCACACTCAGGGTTAAATTTCAAAGTGAAGCTTCGGGGGGTCAAATATCCATACGATAGCAGGTGTCTCATCGGCACATTCTGTGGTTATTATGAAAACTATAACTGAGAAACCAGGAGAAAGCTCGGTCTCCCACCACGTCAGTGCTTGTCCTAAAGAGATGTTTTATGGGGTTGCCTGGCAACCAAGAAATGAGAGACAATCCACAAAGAGGAACTGCTATGGTGAGCTTCTCATTGGATTTCCATCTTCCTCCAGGTATCACCAGACACCTGCCTATTGTGATTAGGTACTCGGTGGCCACCATCATCTTCACCATCCTCCTCTTCTTTCTCCTTCGTCGCTGGTGCTCCGACAAAAAGAGTAAGTCTCACGAAGCAGAGGCCAGAGACCTCAGGGCCGTGTGGGGAGGGAGGATGAGGAGGGATGGGAGCACGCAGGTGTGTGTTTCTCACCGGCAGGATGGTCTCTGGCCCAAGGCAGGAGCCACAGAGGCAGAGCTTTCTAGAGAGAGCACCAGACACCCTGTCCCTGCCTTCAGCTCACAGACCATTGCCTGATTCTCAACTGTATCCTCATGTCCCTGCAGCCACTGACATCCAGGAGAAGGTTCCATGACAGGCAGAAAGTGGGAGGCAGAATCACTGGGATGGGAACTGACAGCTCTTCATGGGATGGGCCTTGCACTCAGAGAGACAGAATGTCTGAGTCTGGCTGTTGGCAGCTGAGGGACCTCAGGTACCTACAGTTTCCCGCTGTGAGTTAGTATCTGCACATGAAATGAGGACCCAGACGTGCCCTCCCAGCTCTTTTGATGACTCCGTCTCCTACAGATGCTGCTGTAATGGACCAAGAGCCTGCTGGGGACAGAACAATGAACAGGGAGATAGTCCTCCTAAGGCAGCCTCATGGATATAGTCTTATTCCCTAATAGTCCTGAAGAATGTGAGTCCCCTCCCTCACTCAACATTTCCCTCTCTCCAGGACTCTGAAGAACAAGACCCTCAGGAGGTGACATACGCACAGTTGGATCACTGCGTTTTCACACGGGGAAAAATCACTCGCCCTTCTCAGAGGCCCAGGAGACCCCCAACAGATACCAGCGTGTACATAGAGCTTCCAGATGCTGAGCCCAGATCACTGTCTCCTGCCCACGAGCACCACAGACAGGCCTGGAGGGGGTCTCCTAGGGAGACCACAGCCCTGTCTCAAAACCGGCTTCACAGCTCCAATGTACCAGCAGCTGGAATCTGAAATCTCGACTCTGCATCTTAGAGCATTGCTCTTCCTCACACCACAAATCTGCTGGCTCTGTCTTGCTTACCAATGTCTGCGGTTCCCACTGCCTGCTGGAGAGAAAACACACTCCTTTGCTTAGCCCACAATTCTCCATTTCACTTGACCCCTGCCCACCTCTCCAACCTAACTGGCTTACTTCCTAGTCCTACCTGAGACTGCAGTCACACTGAGGAACTCACAATTCCAAACATACAAGAGGCTCCGTCTTAACACGGCACTTAGACTCATGCTGTTCCACCTTCCCTCATGCTGTTCCACCTCCCCTCAGACGATTTTTCAGTCTTCTGTCATCAGTAAACCTTATAAAAATTTGTTGTGATTTCTATGTAGCTCTCTCCTCTTCAAATAAACGTGACTGCCCTCATTCTATAGGTGACTCTTTTTTTGCCTAAAGTTTCTGGTGTTATCATTACTATGTCCATATAACCCCATATGTTCTCCACTGGGTTCTCACCCCCTGGAATCTGAGCTTCTGGAAGCAGGCGGAGCCTGATTTGTCTCTGGGACTCCAATTTCCATCCAAAGATGCAGCACATAGGAGGTTGCAAGGATCGTGAATCAGATGAACAAGTAATATTCCTACTCTCTGCACACCTGGAAAACTGGCAGAGCCATTCCAAGATGAAACATTTGTAGAGTCATAGGCCTTGTTAGTCTGATCTCCACGGGGACACATGTCCACACATCATCTTCATACTATAAATACACAGTCGCTCCTCCAGACCTGTGGGGTTTACAGGTGTTTATTGAACCAAGTATAAACCGAAAATATTCAGAGAAAAAATCCACAAAGTTTCAAAAAGCAAAACTATATTGAATGGACACAAATGGAATGGTGTGTAGGCTGTGTCAGGAATTATAAGTAATCTAGAGATGATTTCATGTATACAGGAGGATGAACATGGATTATATGCAAACCCTGTGCCATTTCATGTAAGAGGCTTGAGCACCTGCAGACAGTGGTATCTGAGCCGAGATCCTAAAACCAATCACCCACGATTAGTGAAGGACGATTGTATCTCACTTTTATTTCTCAATTTTAAATATAAATCATAAAAAATTTACAACAAGATTAAAAACAAGAAGTGGTTTATAGTGTGAGAGTACGTTTAGATTTATTTTTTTCTATGCGTAACCCTTGGGCCCATGTTATCTATGGAGAAGACATTCTATTCCTCCTTAAACCACACGGCAGCCTTTGTCAATTCTAACGGGACTGTGTGTGCACGGATGTATTTTAGACACTGTTTTCCAATAAGGGGCTCTCTGCGTTCACTCTCTTGAGGATGCTGCACATTCCGTAGGCTTATACAAACCCTTACAATTTGGTAGCTGGAGTCCTCTAGTTTCTTATTATACGCTATTTGCTACGCTTTTTTTATGTTTCTTCAGGCAGAGTCTCGCTCTGTCACCCAGGCTGGACTCCAGTGGCAGAATCTCGGCTCACTGCAACTTCCGCCTCCCAGGTTCAAGCGATTCTCCTGCCTCAGCCTCTTGAGTAGCTGGCATGACAGGTGCCCACCACCAGGCATGGCTAATTTTTGTATGTTTAGCAGAGACATGGTTTCTCTAAGTTGGCCAGGGAGGTCTCGAACTCCCGACCTCCGTTTATCCACCCACCTCGGTTTCCCAAAGTACTGGGGGACACTTGATTTTTTATAGCATTATGTTACTGGATATTTCCATACAATTTAAAATGAGGGAGGCAGAGAGACAGAGAGAGAGCGAACCATATGCTGGGACTCTGGAATCTCAGGTCATGAGACAAATTGTACATAAAATGACAAAAATCCAGAACTGACATGTCGTGGGTTTTGCTGATGAAGAACAGTTCTAAGATTGTAAATAATTGCATAATCCTTCCCTGGGTATTTAAATCATTTAAACTGGTTCTGCTGTCATACTAGAAATACAAGCATAAAACATCTTAATGGTTTATTCGTCACAATTGCTCTGACAACGTTCATAATACCTATTAGACATTTCGCATATTATACACGGAGAAGAGTTTGAAACACAGATAAAAACAACAGAAATACATGAAAAGTCTTTCTCGTCAGCACAGATTTTAGTCACCTTGTGTCCGGGAGGTTGGATCTGAGACGTGTTTTGAGCTGGTCATAGTGAAGGACACAAGGTGTCAGTTCTAGTGAGAACAATTTCCAGGAAGCCATTTTCCACTCTTGAGTGAGCACCCGCTGCACCTCATGCAAGGTAGGAAGAGCCTGCGTACGTCACCCTCCCATGATGTGGTCAGCACGTCAACTGCATGGGCAGGGCGCCAGATAACATCCTGTGCGCTGCTGAGCTGAGCTGGGGCGCGGCCACCTGTCTGCACCGGCAGCACCATGTCGCTCATGGTCGTCAGCCTGGCGTGTTTTGGTGAGTCCCGGAAGGGAACAGACGGAGGAAGCGCTGGGGTGGAGATCTGGGCCTGGAGGGGAGATCTGGACCTGGAGGTTGAGTTATGGGCCTGGAGTGGAGATATGATCCTGGAGTGGAGATCTGAGCCTGGAGTGGAGATATGGGCCTGGGTGGAGATATGAGCCCAGAGTAGAGATCTGGGCCTGGAGTGGAGATATGATCCTGGAGTGGAGATCTGGGCCTGGAGTGGAGATCTGGGCCTGGGGTGGAGATATGATCCTGGAGTGGAGATCTGGGCCTGGAGTGGAGATATGATCCTGGAGTGGAGATCTGGGCCTGGAGTGGAGATCTGGGCCTGGGGTGGAGATATGATCCTGGAGTGGAGATCTGGGCCTGGAGTGGAGATATGATCCTGGAGTGGAGATCTGGGCCTGGAGTGGAGATATGGGCCTGGGGTGGAGATATGATCCTGGAGTGGAGATCTGGGCCTGGAGTGGAGATATGATCCTGGAGTGGAGATCTGGGCCTGGAGTGGAGATATGGGCCTGGGGTGGAGATATGATCCTGGAGTGGAGATCTGGGCCTGGAGTGGAGATATGTTCCTGGAGTGGAGATCTGGGCCTGGAGTGGAGATATGGGCCTGGAGTGGAGATCTGGGCCTGGGTGGAGATATGGGCCTGGGGTGGAGATATGGGCCTGGGATAGAGCCATGGGCCTGGCATGGAGGGATGGGCCTGGAATGGAGATATGGGCCTGGGTGGAGATATGGTCCTGGGGTGGAGATCTGGGCCTGGAGTGGAGATATGATCCTGGAGTGGAGATCTGGGCCTGGAATGGAGATATGGGCCTGGAGTGGAGATCTGGGCCTGGGTGGAGATATGGGCCTGCGATAGAGATATTGGCCTGGAGTGGAGATTTGGGCCTGGAGTAGAGATATGAACCTGGAATAGAGATAGGATCCTGGAGTAGAGACATGAGCATGGAGTGGAGATACAGGCCTGCAGTGGAGATACGGGTCTAGAGTGGAGATATGGGCCTGGAGTGGAGATCTGGGCCTGGGCTGGAGATCTGGGTCCAGAGTGGAGATAGGAGCCTGGAGTGGAGATATGTTCCTGGAGTAGAGATATGGGTCTGGAGTGGAGATAGGAGCCTGGAAGGGAGATATGGGTTTGGAGTGGAGATATGGACCTGGAGTGGAGATACGGGCATGGAGGGGAGATATGAGCCTGGAGGGGAGATATGGCTTTAGAGTGGAGATATGAGCCTGGAGTGCCGATATGAGCCTGGAGAGGAGATATGGGCCTGGGGTGGAGATAGGGGCCTGGAGTGGAGATAGGAGCCTGGAGGGGAGATATGAGCCTGGAGGGGAGATATGGGTTTGCAGCAGAAATATGGGCCTGGAGAGGATTCCGGGCCTGGAGTGGAGATATGAGACTGGAGTGGAGATATGGGCCTGGAATTGAGACATGGCCTGGAATTGTGATATGAGCCTGGAGTGGAGATATGGGCCTGGATTGGAGATATGGGACTGGGGTGGAGATAGGAGCCTGTAAAGGAGATATGGGTCTGGAGTGGAGATATGGGCCTGGAGTGGAGATATGAGCCTGGCATGGAGGGATGGGCCTGGAGTGGAGCTATGAGCCTGGAGTGGAGATACAGGTCTGGAGTGGAGATATGGGCCTGGAGAGGAGATATGGGCCTGGGGTGGAGATAGGAGCCTGGAAGGGAGATATGGGCCTGGAGTGCAGATATGGGCCTGGCAGGGAGATATGGGTTTGGAGCTGAGATATGGGCCCGGAGGGGAGATATGGGCCTGGAGTAGAGATATCAGCATGGAGTGGACATATGGGCCTGTTGTGTAGATCTAGGCCTGGGGTGCAGATCTGGATCAGGAGGCTGGGTCTCTGCACAGCTGAGATCCCTGCTGTGGGGGCAGGTGGGCAGCCAGGGTGAGTTTACCTTCAGCCCAGCAAGGGCCTGGCTGCCCAGACGCACAGCCCAGTGGGGGCAGCAGGGGAGGCCCTGGTTTGCCTGCAGATGGATCATCCATCATGATCTTTCTTTCCAGGGTTCTTCTGGGTCCAGAGGGCCTGTCCACACACGGGTGAGTCCTTCCCCAAACCTTAGGGTGTCATCTCCCCACCTAAGAGGATTTTCCTGAAACAAGAGGGAAGTCCTATCAGACAGTCTCTCATATAATAAGAAGGGGGGACCCTGGGGTGCTTGGCTCACACTTCTGACCTCGATCTCTCTGGCCTTTCTTACCCTTGGCCGAGTCAAGCGCTGTGAAGACCGGGGTGAGCTTGGGGTGCTCCAAGCTGAGGTGTGCAGGGAGGAAGTGGTGTCAGCGACTGAGGAAGGGAGGGAAGCAGTGCTAGGAACAGCAGGTCCTCTGAGGACAAAGGTGTAACTCACACCCTCCAGTGTTTCCATGACGGTCAGGGCTGCAGTGTGGCTGCTGTCATTCTACCAGAAGAGGTGGGGAAACCACAGCCATGACCCTGACATTCCAAATCTTCTGATGGGGACTCAGTTCATGCACTGGCTGATGTTCCATTCACAAAGGACATGCCCTCCATGCCGTGTCCACTTTGTGTTGTTTTATGTGAGTCATCTTGAAGTGTTAAAATCTAGTAAGAGTCCCTTATTCAGCACTTGTTCAAAGTTCTCAGCTGACACCTTTGTTGTAGGGAGACGCCATGTCTATGTGGGATGGGTTCTTCCTGTAGCCCTGGACACCCAGGTGTGGTAGGAGCCTTAGAAACATGGAAAGGGGAAGGGTCTTCTGAGCACACGGAGGGAGGGGCGGCTCCACATCCTCCTCTCTAAGGTGGTGCCTACTTCTCCCCCAGGTGGTCAAGACAAGACCTCCCTGTCTGCCCGGCCCAGCCCTGTGGTGCCTCAGGGAGGACACGTGACTCTTTGGTGTCACTATCGTCGTGGCCTTTACAACTTTACCAACTTCACTCTGTACAAAGACGACAGAAGCCACGTTCCCGTCTTCCACAGCAGAATATTCCAGGAGAGCTTCCTCATGGGCCCTGTGACCCCGGCACACGCAGGGACCTACAGATGTCGGGGCTCATACCCGCACTCCCCCACTGAGTGGTCGGCACTCAGCGACCCCCTGGCGATCATGGTCACAGGTCAGAGGGCTCCTGTCTGGGCTTCTCCTTGTCACACCTCCTGAATCCCAGAGCTTCTGCTGGGGGTGTCCACCAGGGTCCCATCACCCAGGACCTGACTGTCTTTGGGGTAAAGGGGGATTGAATACAGGGAAATGGGTGCTGTGATGGGAAAATAACTGTCCACAATATGGCTACATTCTAATCCCTGGAGCCTGTGACTCTTTATGCTATAGGGCAGGGGACTGAAGGGGAAGATGGAGCTCAGATTGTTGTGAGTTGACCTTGAGATGGGGAGACGGCCTGGACTGTCCCACTGGGCTCAGTGGAATCACAAGGCACCAAACGAGAGGAGGAGGAGAGTGGGGATTAGAGCAGCGTCGTGGGAGACTCCATCAGCCACTGTGGGCTTTGAAGGTGGAGGAAGGCCACGAGCCATAATGGCAGGTGGCCTCTACGGGCTGGAGAAGTCAAGAGAACCGCTCCGCTGAGTCTCCAGACGGAACACAGTTCTGTAGATGCCTTGATCTTAGCACAGGGAGAACTGGATCCAATTTCTGACTCTAAAAGTGGAAGGGGTCAGTGTATTCTCTCCTGCCACCATGTTTGTGATAATTTTCTGCCACAGCAACAGGAAACCAACACAGGAACATGGTCAAGGACAAGTTAAGAAACCAAACAACCATAGCCGGGTATGGTGGTGGGCGCGAGTAAACCAACGACTGGATTCAATCTCTTGAATCCGGGAGGTAGCAGTTGCAGTGAGCCAAGACCACACCACTACACTCCAGCCTGGGTGAAAAAGTCAACTCTGTGTCAAAAATCAATTAATTAATCAATTAATTAAAGAAACCAAACAAGGAGAAGGTTGGCAACCCCGAGATCAGGAGGGGCGGGATGCTGATGCCACCACCAGGCTCCATCCACATAGGGAGGGGTCGATGCTCCTCGAAACAGCACCAGGAGCCACCCTGTGGAAGCTGAGGCCATGGAGAAGGCACAGGCATGGCAGGAGAGGCTCCCAATCCCCACCAGGAACAGGGGGTTTGGACGCTGGTGCCTGCCTTACTGATCAGTTCATACCTCCTGCCAGGGACTCCAGTTTGTCCAACAGGTTGAACCAGGCTGCTAAGAGCCTGGACATGCAGCTGGCCGTGGTTCCTCTTCCACCCCCACATAGACAGCAGGAAACAGATGAGTGGGAAACAGATACAGCAGCCTAAGAGATGAGGATGAGCCCAGTGGGAAGGGCGTCCGAGGCTACTAGAGACAGACAGAGAAGAGGGAGGGACACAGATGGAGGGACCTGCACCAGGGGATAAAAGACAGAGGGACACAGAGAGGGAGGAGAGAGACAGACAGCGGGGAGGGGAACCCTCACTCATTCCAGGTGCCATGGATATGATGACAAAGGGAGACGCCTTCTAAACTCACAACCTCTCTTTCTAGGAGTCCACAGAAAACCTTCCCTCCTGGCCCTCCCAGGTCCCCTGGTGAAATCAGGAGAGACGGTCACCCTACAATGTTCCTCAGATACCGTGTTTGAGCACTTCTTTCTGCACAGTGAGGTGACCTTTGAGGAGCCCTTGCACCTTGTTGGAGAGCTCCATGGTGGGGGTTCGCAGGCCAACTACTCCATCAATTCCACGACGTCTGACCTTGCAGAGACCTTGAGATGCTACGGTTCTGTCACTCACTCCCCCTATGTGTTGTCAGCTCCCAGTGACCCCCTAAACATCGTGATCACAGGTGAGAGTGTCCGGACATTCTTCTCATTGTCACTGGGACACAGAGTGAATGATCCAGGACTTGGAAGCCCCAGGTGGTCATGAGGAAGATGAGTGTGGGATTCTTATGGAGAGAGACTCACTTGGCGAGGTCTGTACCAACAGAGACAGAGAAACAGGAGACACAAGTACAGCCCAGGTGTCATAACAGAGGACAGACACAGGGGCCATACAGGGAGGTAGAAAAGAGAGAAAGAGTTAAAGGGGACACGCAGACAGACAGACATGTCCCAGAGAGAGTCGTCCTTCTGTGCTGACTTTGCTCAGAGACTTGACAAAGGTTAGAAATTTCATTTCTGTTTTACCTCCACAAAGCGTTTCTACCAGGAGAACCCAAGGACACCCATATTTCTGTCATGAGTCAGCCCCTGTGGCCTCAGACCTTGTGGCACCTACAGATGCCGTGTTTGTTCTGACACCTCTGCCTTCCGTACAGTGGACAGTCATCATCCCAGGATATCGTGGCCCCAGAACACCAACCCCTGTATACTGTGTGTACTTGGGGTCCCCACACTGGATTCTGAGGCTCATATTCCACGTAATCCTACATATGATCAATTACTGAGAGACACAGAGAGAAATCAGGAACATCAAAAAGCAAAGACATAAACACACAGAGAATGAGCCAGAGGAAGGGGACTGAGAGACACACAGACACATAAAGAGACAGAAGAGAGGGCAGAGGAGTGGAGAGAGTGATGGAAGGGAGCAGAGAAAAGCTCCAAAATCAGAACCCTGAGGGAGGGGCACAAAGACAGAGATAGATAAAGATGTGGGGATGGATTGCAGAGATTCCAAATAGAACTAGAGAGACTGAGAGGCAGAGAAAGACAAGGAGATGGAGAGAGACAGATGGTAGATGGGTAGATAGATATGGATAGATGATAAATAGGTAGATGATAGGTAGTGGATGGGTTATAGATACTTAGACGGCGATTGATAGATGATACATAGAGATGATGATAGATTACATAGATAGATAGATAGATAAATGGATCGATAGACAGATAGGTAGATAGACACATAGATAGGTACATAGATACGTAGATGATACATAGAGACAGAGAGGCAGACAGAGAGAGAGGGAATAGACAGATGATACATACATATAGATAATAGTAGATGGTGGATAGATAGAGAGACAGACAACTGATAGAGAGAGAGATACATGATACATAGGTATAGATTACAGATAGATAATTGATAGATTGACAGGTGGCAGATAGATATATCTATCGATAGATAACAGATAGAAATGTGCAGAAGGTTATGAACAAGACAGAAAGTGAGAAACTCAGAATTTAAGAAAAAGGAAGATCAAGTCAACAATCCAAGGAGGATCAGAGAGAAGAAAACAATACAAAAAGGGAAAACACACCTCGGGCTGGGGAAGTGAGGTCAGAGACCTAGAGAGACAGAGAAAGTGGAAGGAGGAAATAGACGTGAAGAGAGACGGGGTGGAGGGTGAGAGACAGAGAGCATTAGGTCATAGATCAGAGGAGTGAGTTCTCAGCTCAGATGTGAGGGGAGCTGTGACAGGGAAGAACCTCCCTGAAGAAACTGCCTCTTCTCCTTCCAGGTCTATATGAGAAACCTTCTCTCTCAGCCCAGCCGGGCCCCACGGTTCAGGCAGGAGAGAACGTGACCTTGTCCTGCAGCTCCCAGAACTCGTTTGACATGTACCATCTATACAGGGAGGGGGAGGCTCGTGAACTTAGTCTCTCTGCAGTGCCAAGCGTCAATGGAACATTCCAGGCCAACTTCCCTCTGGGCCCTGCCACCCACGGAGGAACCTACAGATGCTTCGGTTCTTTCTGTACCGCACCCTACAAGTGGTCACACCCGAGTGACCCACTGCCCGTTTCTGTCACAGGTGAGGAAACCCCATGCCTGTCCCATGTCTTATGATCCCAGAGCCATAGCTGAGGAACTTGCTGCTGATGATGGAGAGAAGCATGGACAGGTTCAGAGAGAAGACCAAGCTTCGGTGTGAGGGTGGGATCAGGACGCAGGATGGCAGAGAGGGCACCTCCAAACCCTCCTGCATGGCCTGCGTGGTGTTCCACGGTCAGGGCTCCAGGCACCCAGGCAGATGGAGAAACTGGTCAGGACAGACCCAGAGGAGGGAGACTGGGCTCAGTTTGGGGAGATCAGAGGTTCCCTCAGCCCCTCAATCTTACTCATTTCCCAGAAGCCCATCCCGGCTCTCACTCACACAGACATATCATCACCAGGAACCCTTACACCCTTTCCTTTTCATTTGAAAAAATAATTGTTGAGGTTAAAAATACCTATGAAATTGTACACCTTTACCATTTTTAAGTGTAAAGTCTAGTGGTCATAAATACATGTATATTCTGTTCTGGTTTTTGTTTTGTGTTGTTTTTACCCTCCACCGTTACCTTCCTGGCCTCTGGTAGCCACCATTCTACTCTCTACCTTCTTGAGATCCACTTTAGAGCTCTTGCATAAGGGTGAGAATTGGGAATCTTTGTAATGAGCTCCAGTTCCATCCATGTGGCTGCAAATGTCAGGATGTTACTGTCTCTATGGATGAGTAGTCTCCACTGTGTGTATGTACTACATTCTCTCTATCCGTTCACCCACTGAGGGGCAGGTAGGTGGACTCCACATCTTAGCTACTGTGAACTGTGCTGGAACAGTCATGGGAGTGCAGATAGAACTTCCATACACTGAAGTCCTTTCCTTTGGATGTAAACCCAGTAGTGAATTTGTGAATACTATGAAAATTCTCTTTTTAGTCGTTTGTTTCGTTTTTGTTTTGTTTTTGTTTTTGAGGCAGAGCGTTCCTCTGTAGAACAGGCTGGAGTGCAACTGACACAATCTAGGCTCATTGCAACCTCCTGGGAGGCAGTGGCCTCCTGCAATCAAATGATTCTTCTGCCTCAGCCTCCCTGGGAGCTGGGATTACAGGTGTACACCACAACGCCTAGCTACGTTTCGTATTTTTTAGTACAGACAGGGTTTCCCCATGTTGATCAGGCTGCTCTCAAACTCCTGACCTCAAACGAGGTGCGTGCCTCGCTCTCCGAAATTGCTGGGACTACAGGCATGAGCGACCATGCCCAGCCTCTTTTTAGTTTCTTAAAGGACTTCCATACTTTTCTGCATAATGGCTGTACTAATTTACTTTCCTACCAACAGGGTACCAGGGTTCTCCTTTTCCTACCATCTTGCCAGCATTTGTTTTGCCTGTCTTATGGATAAAAACCATTTTAATGGGGTGAGATGAAAATTCATTGTGATTTTTCATTTGTATTTCTCTGATGATGAGTGATACTGAACACTTTCATACACATCATGGCCATTTATATGTTTTGTTTGTGGAGAAATATCTGTTCATGTCTTTTGCTCATTTTTTAGTTAAATTATTTGTTTTATTGAGTTATGTGAGCTTCTTATATTTCTAGTTATAAATCTCGTCTCAGATGCATAGTTTGCAATTATTGGCTCCCATTCTGTGGGTTGTCTCTTCACTTTGTTGGTTATTTGTTTTGCAGTGCAGAAGCTGCTTAGTTTGATATAATCCCTGTGGTCTGTTTTTTGCTTTGATTACTTGTGTTTTTGAGGTTTTAAACAAAATGTCTTTTCTCAGACAAATGTCCTGAAGCATTTTCCTAATATTTCCTTCTACATGTTTCATAGGTTCAGGACTTAGACTCATGTATTTAATCCATTTGGATTTGACTTTTCTGAATGGTGAGAGGTAGAGGTGCAGTTTCATTCCCTGCATGGAGATAACCCGTTTTCCCCAAATCGTTTATTGAAAAGACTGTCCTTTTCTGATTGTAGGTTCTTGACACTTTTGTCAAAATGCATTGGATTGGCTGGGCATGGTGGCTCACACCTGCAATCCCAGCACTTTCAGAGGCCAAGGTGGGTGGATCACCTGAGACCAGGAGTTCGAGGCCCGCCTGGCCAACATAGTAAAACTCTGTCTCCACTAAAAGTACAAAAATTAGCTGAGCATGGTGGTCAGCGCCTGTCATACCACTACTCGAGAGTCTGAAGCAAGAGAATTGCTTGAATTCAGGAGACAGAGGTTGCTGTGAGCCGAGATTGCACCTCTACACTCCAGCTTGGGTGACAGAGCAAGATTCCATCTCAAAAAAACAAAAAAGCCGTTGAATGTAGACGCATAGATTGTATCTGTGTTCTTCATTTTACTCTGTTGTTCTATGCACTTTTCTTTATGCCAACGTCATGCTGTTTTGTTTACTATAGCTCTGTAACATATTTTTAAGTCAGGTAATGTGTGTTCCTGTTTTCTCTCTATATCTTAAAGTCTCGAGACAATGAGTAACACATACAAAAATTATGGAGAACAGGACCCCAGGACTCCCAGAGCCCAGTGTTGGATAACAGAGTGTTGGCCGTGAACCAACCTCAAAGATTTCCCTTGAGTAGAGGACAGGCACCCTCATTTCCTCACCTCTCTCCTGTCTCTGTTCTAGGAAACATTTCACGTAGTTGGCCTTCACCCACTGAACCAAGCTCCAAAACCAGTGAGTAAAGAATCCCTCTTATCTCTGCTTTTGGAAACCTGGGGAGGTGGAACCCTTGGATTCAAGCCTTGGCTCAGCACCTCCCAGCTCTGACTGTGGGCCTGTCTTCCACCATCTCTCTGAACTCCAGACACTCCAACAGCAAAAGGGATCTGGGCCCAGCACAGGGCTCAGTGAAGTCTCTTCATCTTTAATTTTCTGTAGCTGAGACCTCCTACAAGCTGGAAGAATGATTGCAAATCTGACATCCTTCTCAGGAAAAATGCAGTGTTCTCCCTGCATTCCTAACTGGAGGATAAATTCCTGGGGGCTTCAAAGAGGGAAGGGAAGGGAACATCTAATGAGGGTGAGGTGTTTTAGAGAAGTTCCACTTGCCAAAGAATGAACTCCTGTGGGTCATGAGGCAACCCTGGCTGACTCAGCAGAGCCAGAGCCTTGCAGTAAAGAGCCTTGCACGCACACTCCGACTCACTGACTCATTCAGCCATGGCCCCATGCTCAGGCCGTGCAGTTAGAATCCTTTTCTATTGTTGCCATAACACATTTCCACAAAATTGGTGGATGAAAACAAAACGGCTTTTTAATTATCTTACAGTGCTGTAGCTCAAAGGATGAAATGCACCTCACTGGGCTAAAATCAAGGTGACAGCAAGGCTGCCTTCCCTCCGAAGGTTCCAGGCGAGAATCTGCTCTTCACATGTCCCAGTTTCTAGAGGCTCCCACGTTCCTTGGCTCCTGGTCCCCTTCCTCCTTCCTCAAAACAGAGCAGGAGAAAGCTGGGTCTCCCGCCATCAGGCCGCTTGTCCTAAGGAGACATTCCACATGGTTACCTGTCAATCAAGAAACGAGAGACAATCCATAACAAGGAACTGCTATGATTAGCTTCTTATTGGAGTCTCGTCTTCCTCCAGGTAACCCCAGACACCTGCATGTTCTGATTGGGACCTCAGTGGCCATGATCCTCTTCACCATCTTCTTCTTTCTCCTGCATCGCTGGTGCTCCAACAAAAAGAGTAAGTCTCACAAAGCAGAGGCCACAGACCTCAGGGCCGTGTGGGGAAGCGGGATGGGAGCATGCAGATGTGTGTTCCTCACCGGCAGGATGGTCTCTGGCCCAAGGCAGGAGCCACAGAGGCAGAGCTTTCTAGAGAGAGCACCAGACCCTCTGTCCCTGCCTTCAGCTCACAGACCATTGCCTGATTCTCAACTGTATCCTCATGTCCCTGCAGCCACTGACATCCAGGAGAAGGTTCCATGACAGGCAGAAAGTGGGAGGCAGAATCAATGGGATGGAAATTGAGAGCCATTCATGGGAAAGGGTCTTGAACTCAGAGACACAGAATGTCTGAGCCTGGCTATTGCAGCTGAGGGACCTCAGGCGTCTACGGCCTCCACTGTGTGTTGGACTCTGCACATGAAATGAGGACCCAGACGTGCCCTCCCAGCTGTTTTGATGACTTTTGTCTCCTACAGATGCTGCTGCAATGGACCAAGAGCCTGCGGGGGACAGAACGGTGAACAGGGAGGTAGGTCCTCCTCGCCCCAGCCTCGTGGATCGAATCTTATTCCCTAATAGTCCTGAAGAATGTGAGCCCCTCCCTCACTCAACATTTCCCTCTCTCTAGGACTCTGAAGAACAAGACCCTCAGGAGGTGACATACGCACAGTTGGATCACCGCGTTCTCACACAGGGAAAAATCACTCGCCCTTCTCAGAGGCCCAAGACACCCCCCACAGATACCAGCGTGTACACGGAACTTCCAAATGCTGAGCCCAGATCGAAAGTTGTCTTCTATCCATGAGCACCACCGTCAGGCCTTGCAGGGGTCTTCTAGGGAGACAACAGCCCTGTCTCAAAACCGGCTTCACAGCTCCAATGTACCAGCCGCAGGAATCTGAAGGTGTGAGTCTGCATCTTAGGACATCGCTCTTCCTCACACCACGAATCTGAACATGCCTCTCTCTCTCTCTTACAAATGTCTAAGGTCCCCACTGCCTGCTGCAGAGAAAACACACTCCTTTGCTTAGCCCACAATTCTCCACTTCACTTGACCCCTGCCCACCTCTCCAACCTACTGGCTTACTTCCTAGTCCTACTGGAGGCTGTGATCACACTGAGGAACTCACAATTCCAATCATACAAGAGGCTCCCTCTTAACACAGCACTTAGACACGTGTTGTTCCATCTTCCATCATGCTGTTCCACCTCCCCTCAGATTATCTTTCAGCCCTTGGCAGCAGTGAAACTTATAAATTTTTTTATCATTTCAACGTAGCTCTCTCCTCTTCAAATAAACACCTCTACCCTCATCCTTTAGGTAATGTGACTCTTTATTCGCTGAAAGTTTCTGGTGTTATCATTACTATGTCCATATAGCCCCATATGTTCTCCAATGGTTTCTCACCCCTGGACTCTGAGCTTCTGGAAGCAGAGTGGAGCCTGGTTTCTGTCTGGAACTCCAATTTCCATCCAACGATGCAGCGCATAGGAGGTTGCAAGGATCGTGAATGAGATGAACAAGTGATATTCTTACTCTCTGCAGACCTGGAAAGCTGGCAGAGCCATTCCAAGATGAAACATTTGTAGAGTCATAGGCCTTGTTAGTCTCATCTCCACAGGGACACATGTCAACACATCATCTTTCATACCATAAATACACAGTCGCTCCTCCAGATCTGTGGGGTTTACAGGTGTTTATTGAGCCAACTATAAATCAAAAATATTCAGAGAAAAAATCCACAAAATTTCAAAAAGCAAAACTATGTTGAATGGACACAAATGGAATGGTGTGTAGGCTGTGTCAGGAATTATAAGTAATCTAGAGATGATTTCATGTATATAGGAGGATGAGCATGGGTTATATGCAAACGCTGTGCCATTTTATGTAAGAGGCTTGAGCATCTGCGAATTGTGGTATCTGAGCGGAGATCCTGAAATCAATCACCCACGAATAGTGAAGGACGATTGTATCTCACTTTTATTTCTCAATTTTAAATATAAATCATAAAAAATTTACAACAACAAGATTAAAAACAAGAAATGTTTTATAGTGTGAGACTACGTGTAGATTTATTTTTTTCTATGTGTAACCCTTGGGCCCATGTTATCTATGGAGAAGACATTCTATTCCTCCTTAAACCACACGGCAGCCTTTGTCAACTCTAACGGGACTGTGTGTACACGGATGTATTTTAGACACTGTTTTCCGATAAGGGGCTCTCTCTGTTCACTCTCTTGAGGATGCTGCACATTCCGTAGGCTTTTACAAACCCTTACAATTTGGTAGCTGGAGTCCTCTAGTTTCTTATTATAGGCTATTTGCTACGTTTTCTTTATATTTCTTCAGGCAGAGTCTCGCTCTGTCACCCAGGCTGGACTGCAGTGGCAGAATCTCGGCTCACTGCAACTTCCGCCTCCCAGGTTCAAGCGATTCTCCTGCCTCAGCCTCTTGAGTAGCTGGCATGACAGGTGCCCACCACCAGGCACAGCTAATTTTTGTATGTTTAGCAGAGACATGGTTTCACTAATTTGGCCAGGGTGGTCTCGAACTCCCGACCTCTGTTGACCACCCACCTCGGCTTCCCAAAGTGCTGGGGGACACTTGATTTTCTATAGCATTATGTTACTGGATATTTCCATACAATTTAAAATGAGGGAGGCAGAGAGACAGAGAGAGTGAACCATGAGTTGGGACTCTGGACTCTCGGGTCATGAGAAAAATTGTAGATAAACTGACAAAAATTCAAAATTCACATGTTGTGGGTTTTCCTGATAAAGAACAGTTCTAAGATTGTAAATAATGGCATAATCCTTCCCTGGGTATTTAAATCATTTAAACTGGTTCTGCTGTCATACTAGAAATACAAGCATGAAACATCCTAATGGTTTATTCATCACAATTGCTCTGACAACGTTCATAATACCTATTAGATATTTTGCATATTACACACGAAGAAGAGTTTGAAACACAGATAAAAACAACAAAAATACATGAAAAGTCTTTTTCGTCAGCACAGATTTTAGTCACCTCGTGTCCGGGAAGTTGGATCTGAGACGTGTTTTCAGCTGGTCATAGTGAAGGACACAAGGTGTCAGTTCTAGTGAGAACCATTTCCAGGAAGCCATTTTCCACTCTTGAGTGAGCACCCGCTTCGCCTCATGCAAGGTAGGAAGAGCCTGCGTACGTCACCCTCCCATGATGTGGTCAGCACGTCAACTGCATGGGCAGGGCGCCAGATAACATCCTGTGCGCTGCTGAGCAGAGCTGGGGCGCGGCCGCCTGTCTGCACCGGCAGCACCATGTCGCTCATGGTCCTCAGCCTGGCGTGTGTTGGTGAGTCCCGGAAGGGAATCGACGGAGGAAGCACTGGGGTGGAGATCTGGGCCTGGAGGGGAGATATGATCCTGGAGTGGAGACATGGGCCTGGAGTGGAGATATGGGCCCGGAGTGGAGATCTGGGCCTGGAGTGGAGACACGGGCCTGGAGTGGAGATATGGGCCTGGGGTGGAGATCTGGACCTGGAATGGAGATATGGGCCTGCGGTGGAGATATGATCCTGGAGTGGAGACATGGGCCTGGGGTGGAGATCTGGGCCTGGCGTGGAGATATGTGCCTGGAGTGGAGATTTGGGCCTAGAGTAGAGATAAGAACCTGCAATAGAGATAGGATTCTGGAGTGAAGATATGAGTGTAGAGTGGAGATACAGGCCTGGAGTGGAGATATGATCCTGGAGTGGAGATCTGGGCCTGGAATGGAGATATGAGCCTGGAGTGGAGATCTGGGCCTGGAGTGGAGATATGGGCCTGGGGTGGAGATAGGGGCCTGGAGTGGAGATAGGAGCCTGGAGGGGAGATATGAGCCTGGAGGGGAGATATTGGTTTGCAGCAGAAATATGGGCCTGGAGAGGATTCCGGGCCTGCAGTGGAGATATGAGACTGGAGTGGAGATATGGGCCTGCAATTGAGACATGGACCTGGAATTGTGATATGAGCCTGGAGTGGAGATATGGGCCTGGATTGGAGATATGGGACTGGGGTGGAGATAGGAGCCTGGAAAGGAGATATGGGTCTGGAGTGGAGATATGGGCCTCGAGTGGAGATATGAGCCTGGCATGGAGGGATGGGCCTGGAGTGGAGATATGAGCCTGGAGTGGAGATACAGGTCTGGAGTGGAGATATGGGCCTGGAGTGGAGATATGGGCCTGGGGTGGAGATAGGAGCCTGGAAGGGAGATATGGGTTTGGAGTGGAGATATGGGCCTGGAGTGCAGATATGGGCCTGGCGGGGAGATATGGGCCAGGAGTAGAGATATCAGCATGGAGTGGACATATGGGCCTGTTGTGTAGATCTAGGCCTGGGGTGCAGATCTGGATCAGGAGGCTGGGTCTCTGCACAGCTGAGATCCCTGTTGCGGGGGCAGGTGGGCAGTCAGGGTGAGTTTACCTTCAGCCCAGCAAGGGCCTGGCTGCCCAGAGGCACAGCTCCGTGGGGGCAGCAGGGGAGGCCCTGGTTTGCCTGCAGATGGATCATCCATCATGATCTTTCTTTCCAGGGTTCTTCTTGGTCCAGATGGCCTGTCCACACACGGGTGAGCCCTTCCCCAAACCTTAGGGTGTCATCTCCCCACCTAAGAGGATTTTCCTGAAACAGGAGGGAAGTCCTATCAGACAGTCTCTCATAAACTAAGAAGGGGGGACCCTGGGGTGCTCGGCTCACACTTCTGACCTCGTCCTCTCTGGCCTTTCTTACCCTTGGCTGAGACAAGCTCTGTGAAGACTGGGGTGAGCTTGGGGTGCTCCAAGCTGAGGTGTGCAGGGAGGAAGTGGTGTCAGCAACTGAGGAAGGGAGGGAAGCAGTGCTAGGAACAGCAGGTCCTCTGAGGACAAAGGTGTAACTCACACCCTCCAGTGTTTGCATGACGGTCAGGGCTGCAGTGTGGCTGCTGTCATTCTACCAGAAGAGGTGGGGAAACCACAGCCATGACCCTGACATTCCAAATCTCTGATGGGGACTCAGTTCATGCACTGGCTGATATTCCATTCACAAAGGACATGCCCTCCATGCTGTGTCCACTTTGTGTTGTTTTATGTGAGTCATCTTGAAGTGTTAAAATCTAGTAAGAGTCCCTTATTAAGAACTTGTTCAAAGTTCTCAGCTGACACCTTTGTTGTAGGGAGATGCCATGTCTATGTGGGATGGGTTCTTCCTGTAGCCCTGGACACCCAGGTACGCTAGCAGCCTTAGAAACATGGAAAGGGGAAGAATCTTCTGAGCACACGGAGCGAGGGGTGACTCCACATCCTCCTCTCTAAGGCGGCCCCTCCTTTTCCCCCAGGTGGTCAGGACAAGACCTTCTTGTTTGCCCGGCCTAGCGCTGTGGTGCCTCAGGGAGGACACGTGACTCTTCGGTGTTACTATCGTGATGGACTTAACAACTTTACCAACTTCACTCTGTACAAAGACGACAGAAGCCACGTTCCCATCTTTCACAGCAGAATATTCCAGGAGAGCTTCCTCATGGGCCCTGTGACCCCGGCACACGCAGGGACCTACAGATGTCGGGGATCATACCCGCACTCCCCTACTGAGTGGTCGGCACTCAGTGACCCCCTGGCGATCATGGTCACAGGTCAGAGGGCTCCTGTCAGGGCTTCTCCTTGTCCCACCTCCTGAATCCCAGAGCTTCCGCTGGGGGTGTCCGTCAGGGTCCCATCACCCAGGACCTGACTGTCTTTGGGGTAAAGGGGGATTGAATACAGGGAAATGGGTGCTGTGAAGGAAGAATAACTGTCCCCAATATGGCTACATTCTAATCTCTGGAGCCTGTGACTCTTTATGCTGTAGGGCATGGGACTGAAGGGGAAGATGGAGCTCAGGTTGTTGTGAGTTGACCTTGAGATGGGGAGACGGCCTGGACTGTCCCGCTGGGCTCAGTGTAATCACAAGGGTCCTCGTGACAGGAGGAGGAAAAGGAGAGTGGGGATTAGAGCAGCATCATGGGAGACTCCATCAGCCACTGTGGGCTTTGAAGGTGGAGGAAGGCCACGAGCCACAATGGCAGGTGGCCTCTACGGGCTGGAGAAGTCAAGAGAATTGCTCTGCTGAGTCTCCAGAGGGAACACAGTTCTGTAGACGCCTTGATCTTAGCATAGGGAGAACTGGATCCAATTTCTGTCTCCAGAAGTGGAAGGGGTCAGTGTGTTCTCTCCTGCCGCCATGTTTGTGATAATTTTCTGCCGCAGCAACAGAAAACCAACACAGGAATATGGTCAAGGACAAGATAGGAAACCAAACAATGATAGCCGGGCATGGTGGTGGGCGCGAGTAAACCAACGACTGGATTCAATCTCTTGAATCCGGGAGGAAGTTGCAGTGAGCCAAGACCACACCACTACACTCCAGCCTGGGTGAAAAAGTGACACTCTGTCTCAAAAATCAATTAATTAATCAATTAATTACAGAAACCAAACAAGGAGAAGGTTGGCAATCCCGAGAGCAGGAAGGGCGGGATGCTGATGCCACCACCAGGCTCCATCCACATAGGGAGGGGTCGATGCTCCTCGAACCAGCACCAGGAGCCACCCTGTGGAAGCTGAGGCCATGGAGAAGGCACAGGCATGGCAGGAGAGGCTCCCAATCCCCACCAGGAACAGGGAGTGTGGACACTGGTGCCTGCCTTACTGATCAGTTCATACCTCCTGCCAGGGACTCCAGTTTGTCCTAAAGAGATTGAACCAGGCTGCTAACAGCCTGGATATGCAGCCTGCCGTGGTTCCTCTTCCACCCCCACATAGACAGCAGGAAAGAGATGAGTGGGAAACAGATACAGCAGCCTAAGAGATGAGGCTGAGCCCCGTGGGAAGGGCGTCCGAGGCTACTAGAGACAGACGGACAGAGAAGAGGGAGGGACACAGATGGAGGGACCTGCACCAGGGGATAAAAGACAGGGTGACACAGAGAGGGAGGAGAGAGACAGACAGCCGGGAGGGGAACCCTCACTCATTCCAGGTGCCATGGATATGATGACAAAGGGAGCCGCCTTCTAAACTCACAACCTCTCTTTCTAGGAGTCCACAGAAAACCTTCCCTCCTGGCCCTCCCAGGTCCCCTGGTGAAATCAGGAGAGACGGTCACACTACAATGTTCCTCAGATACCGTGTTTGGGCACTTCTTTCTGCACAGTGAGGTGACCTTTGAGAAGCCCTTGCACCTTGTTGGAGAGCGCCATGGTGGGGGTTCCCAGGCCAACTATTCCATCAATTCCAAGATGTCTGACCTTGCAGGGACCTACAGATGCTATGGTTCTGTCACTCACTCCCACTATGTGTTGTCAGCTCCCAGTGACCCCCTGGACATCGTGATCACAGGTGAGAGTGTCCGGATATTCTTCTCATTGTCACTGGGACACAGAGTGAATGATCCAGGACTTGGAAGCCCCGGGTGGTCATGAGGAAGATGAGTGTGGGATTCTTATGGAGAGAGACTGACTTGGCGAGGTCTGTACCAACAGAGACAGAGAAACAGGAGACACAAGTACAGACCAGGTGTCATAACAGAGGACAGACACAGGGGCCATACAGGGAGGTAGAAAAGAGAGAAAGAGTTAAAGGGGACACTCAGACAGACAGACATGTCCCAGAGAGAGTCGTCCTTCCGTGCTGACTTTGCTCAGATACCTGGCACAGGTTAGAAGCTTCATTTCTGTTTTACCTCCACAAAGCGTTTCTACCAGGAGAACCCAAGGACACCCATATTTCTGTCCTGAGTCAGCCCCTGTGGCCTCAGACCTTGTGGCACCTACAGATGCCGTGTTTGTTCTGACACCTCTGCCTTCCGTGCACTGGACAGTCATCGTCCCATGATATCGTGGCCCCAGAACACCAACCCCTGTATGCTGTGTGTACTTGGGGTCCCCAAGCTGGATTCTGAGGCTCATATTCCACATAACCCCACATATGATAGGATTCCTGAGAGACACAGGGACATCAAAAAGAAATCAGGAACATCAAAAAGCAAAGACATAAACACACAGAGAATGAGCCAGAGGAAGGAGAATGAGAGACTCACAGACACATAAAGAGACAGAAAAGAGGGCAGAGGAGTGGAGAGAATGATGGAAGGGAGGAGAGAAAAGCTCCAAAATCAGAACCCTGAGGGCGGGTGGGCACAGAGATAGAGATAGATAAAGATGTGGGGATGGATTGCAGAGATTCCAAATAGAACTAGAGAGACTGAGAGGCAGAGAAAGACAAGGAGATGGAGAGAGACAGATGCTAGATGTATAGATAGATATAGATAGAAGATAAATAGGTAGATCATAGATAATGGATGGGTTATAGATACATAGATGGCGATTGATAGATAGATGATTCATGGAGATGATGATGATGATAGATAGACAGATAGATAGATCGATAGATAGATAGAGAGATAGATAGACACATAGATAGGTACATAGATACGTAGATGATACATAGAGACAGAGAGGCAGACAGATAGAGAGGGAATAGACAGATGATACATAGATACAGATAATAGATGGTGGATAGAGAGACAGACAATTGATAGAGAGATAAATGATACATAGATATAGATTACAGATAGATAATTGATAGATTGACAGGTAGCAGATAGATAGATAGATAGATAGATAGACAGATAGATAGATCGATAGATAATAGATAGAAATGTGCAGAAGGTTATGAACAAAACAGAAAGTGAGAAACTCAGAATTAAAGAAAAAGGAAGATCAAGTCAACAATCCAAGGAGGATCAGAGAGAAGAAAACAATACAAAAAGGGAAAACACACCACGGGCTGGGGAAGTGAGGTCAGAGACCTAGAGAGACAGAGAAGGTGGAAGGAGGAAACAGACATGAAGAGAGATGGGGTGGAGGGTGAGAGAGAGCATTAGCATAGAGCAGGGGAGTGAGTTCTCAGCTCAGATGTGAGGGGAGCTGTGACAAGGAAGAACCTCCCTGAAGAAACTGCCTCTTCTCCTTCCAGGTCTATATGAGAAACCTTCTCTCTCAGCCCAGCCAGGCCCCACGGTTCAGGCAGGAGAGAACGTGACCTTGTCCTGCAGCTCCCGGCGCTCCTTTGACATGTACCATCTATCCAGGGAGGGGGAGGCCCGTGAACTTAGTCTCTCTGCAGTGCGAAGCGTCAACGGAACATTCCAGGGCGACTTCCCTCTGGGCCCTGCCACCCACGGAGGAACCTACAGATGCTTCGGTTCTTTCCATACCACACCCTACAAGTGGTCACACCCGAGTGACCCACTGCCCGTTTCTGTCACAGGTGAGGAAACCCCATGCCTGTCCCATGTCTTATGATCCCAGAGCCATAGCTGAGGAACTTCCTGCTGATGATGGAGAGAAGCATGGACAGGTTCAGAGAGAAGACCAAGCCTCGGTGTGAGGGTGGGATCAGGAGGCAGGATGGCAGAGAAGGCACCTCCAAACTCTCCTGCATGGCCTGCGTGGTGGTCCTCGGTCAGGGCTCCAGGCACCCAGGCAGATGGAGAAACTGGTCAGGACAGACCCAGAGGAGGGAGACTGGGCTCAGTTTGGGGAGATCAGAGGTTCCCTCAGCATTTGTTTTGCTTGTCATATGGATAAAAGCCATTTTAATGGGGTGAGATGAAAATTCATTGTGATTTTTCATTTGTATTTCTCTGATGATGAGTGATACTGAACACTTTCATACACATGATGGCTATTTATATTTTTGTTTGTGGAGAAATGTGTGTTCAAGTTCAATGATGGCCATTTATATGTTTTGTTTGTGGAGAAATGTGTGTTCAAGTCTTTTGCTCATTTTTAATTAAATTATTTGTTTTATTGAGTTATGTGAGCTTCCAGTTATAAATCCCATCTCAGATGCATAGTCTGCAAATATTTGCTCCCATTCTGTGGGTTGTCTCTTCACTTTGTTGGTTGCTTATTTTGCAGTGCAGAAGCTGCTTAGTTTGATGTAATCCCTATGGTCCATTTTTTGCTTTGATTACTTGTGTTTCTGAGGTTTTAAACAAAATACCTTTTCTCAGACAAATGTCCTGAAGCATTTCCCCAATATTTTCTTCTATGTGTTTCATAGGTTTAGGATTTAGACTCATGTATTTAATCCATTTGGATTTGACTTTTGTGAATGGTGAGAGGTAGAGGTGCAGTTTCATTCCCTGCATGGAGATAACCCGTTTTCCCCGCATCGTTTATTGAAAAGACTGTCCTTTCCTGATCGTAGGTTCTTGACACTTTTGTCAAAATGCATTGGATTGGCTGGGCATGGTGGCTCACACCTGCAATCCCAGCACTTTCAGAGGCCAAGGTGGGTGGATCACCTGAGACCAGGAGTTCAAGGCCCACCGGGCCAACATAGTAAAACCCTGTCTCCACTAAAAGTACAAAAATTAGCTGAGCATGGTGGTCAGCGCCTGTCATACCACTACTCGAGAGTCTGAAGCAAGAGAATTGCTTGAATTCAGGAGACGGAGGTTGCTGTGAGCCGAGATTGCACCTCTACACTCCAGCCTGGATGACAGAGCAAGATTCCATCTCAAAAAAGCAAAAAAGCCATTGAATGTAGACGCATAGATTATATCTGTGTTCTTCATTTTACTCCGTTGTTCTATGCACTTTTCTTTATGCCAACATCATGCTGTTTTGTTTACTACAGCTCTGTAACGTATTTTTAAGTCAGGTAATGTGATGCTCCTGTTTTCCCTCTATATCTTAAAGTCTCGAGACAATGGGTAACACATACAAAAATTATAGAGGAGAGGATCCCAGGACTCCCAGAGCCTAGTGTTGGATAACAGAGTGTTGGCCATGAACCAACCTCAAAGATTTCCCTTGAGTACAGGACAGGCACCCTCATTTCCTCACCTCTCTCCTGTCTCTATTCTAGGAAACCCTTCACGTAGTTGGCCTTCACCCACTGAACCAAACTCCAAAACTGGTGAGTAAAGAATCCCTCTTATCTCTGCTTTTGGAAACCTGGGGAGGTGGAAGCCTTGGATTCAAGCCTTGGCTCAGCACCTCCCAGCTCTGACTGTGGGCCTGTCTTCCACCATCTCTCTGAAGTCCAGACACTCCAACAGCAAAAGGGATCGTGGCCCAGCACAGGGCTCCATGAAGTCTCTTAATCTCCAATTTTCTGCAGCTGAGACCTCCTACAAGCTGGAAGAGCGATTGCAAATCTGACATCCTTCTCAGGAAAAATGCAGTGTTTGTTCTCCCTGCATTCCTAACTGGAGGATAAATTCCTGGGGGCTTGAAAGAGGGAAGGGAAGGGAACATCTAATGAGGGTGAGGTGTTTTAGAGAAGTTCCACTTGCCAAAGAATGAACTCCTGTGGGTCATCAGGCAACCCTGGCTGACTCAGCAGAGCCAGAGCCTTGCAGTAAAGAGCCTTGCACGCACACTCCGAATCACTGACTCATTCAGCCATGGCCCCATGCTCAGGCTGGGCAGTTAGAATCCTTTCCTATTGTTGCCATAACAAATTTCCACAAAATTGGTGGATGAAAACAAAACGGCTTTTTAATTATCTTACAGTGCTGTAGCTCAAAGGATGAAATACACCTCACTGGGCTAAAATCAAGGTGACAGCAAGGCTGCCTTCCCTCTGAAGGTTCCAGGCAAGAATCTGCTTTCCACATGTCCCAGTTTCTAGAAGCTCCCACGTTCCTTGGCTCCTGGTCCCCTTCCTCCTTCCTCAAAACCCACAAAGACTGGTCACATCTCACATGGCATCACTCAGACCCTTCTTCCTTATCCACGCCTCTTTCTCTGAATGTTCCTCTGCTTTCTTCCTCATCTCTTAAGGACTTTGGGATTTTATTGGGTTCACCAAGATTATCTTCATCATCTCCCTAATATCATCCAGGATACCCTCCTTTTCAGTTCAGCTGATTAACAACCATAATTCCATCTGCAATCTTCATTCCTCCTCTCCATGTAAAATCACTTATTCACAAGGTGTGTAGGCTAGGACAGGGACATTTTTGGGGTGGGGTGGATTCTCCTGCCTTCCACAAATAGTAAACAGGATGCATTTGGCCTGTGCTCTTGGGACACTGACGTTTCAGATCGGTAAACGGGAGGAAAAAGAGAATGAATGCACAAGTGGACCTATAAATGGCTGATCCATTGGGAAACATTGGTGCATGAAATCTATTTATTTATGTATTTATTAATTATGTTTTTATTAAGTCAGAGTCTCGCTCTATCCCCTAGGCCGGAGTGCAGTGTCACGATCTTGGCTCACTGCAACCTCCACCTCCTGGGTTCAAGTGATTCTTCTGCCTCAGCCTCTCAAGTAGCTTGGATACAGGCACCCGCCGCCACACCTGGCTAATTCTTTTTGTAGATTGTTGGTAGAGACGATGTTTCACCATGCGGCCCAGTCTATCTCCAACTCCCAATCTAAAGTCATCTGACCTCCTCAGCCTCCCAAAGTACTGGGATTATAGGCGTGAACCAGGGCAACCAACCAGAATTTAAAATAAATAACAGATAATACTGAGTGTATGATTTCAGGTCACAGAGAAGTTCTCACTGATCAAATAATACTTGTGATCTTTATGAAAAATATTGATCAACCCCTGGAAGACTGGCGGAAGGATTTTCCACACACAGCAGTCAGCTGTGAAGGAACAAAGGTGAAAACAATCTTATGTGGAAGGAAGAGGCTCTGCCTGAAACGCTGGGAATGAGATGGGAGAATTACAAGACCACTGGAGAGAGAGAAGAGCACACTGGGCACACAGGAAACTAAGGAGGACAAGGAGTGTGTGTTTTATACTCACAGCACTTGGATTCACCTCGGGCTAACTAGGAATCCCTACATGATTAATAGTGACTGACATGAACATAAGGGAGGCCCAGGTGCGTAACTGGAATCTAGGAGACTGTGGAAAAGGCAATTCCCGCCCCACTGGTGAAATGTGTTGTGTATTTAGACACTAAATGAATGAAGTGGATGGATACAAGATGTCTATGTGAGGTAGAATACTTCGCAGGGAGGGCTTGCCTGGTTTGATTTTTCCTAATTGTTTAATTTCTTTCTGAGATTTATTTTTCCTACATGTAAATCAATACCTGGCAGAGGACTGATTGATACATGAGGGGTGGTGCAAAGGAAGAGACCTATTATAATGTAACACAGGAGTTTGTGAACGGTGGCTCACACCAGTAACCCAACATTTTGGGAGGCTGAGGCGGATGGATTCATTGAGGTCAGGAGTTCAAGACCAGCCCGGACAACATGCTCAAACCCAACTCTACTAAATAAACAAAAACTAGCTGGGTGTGGTGGCACCTGCCTGTAATACCAGCTATTCGGGAGGCTGAAGGAGGAGAATGGCTTCCACCCGGGAGGCAGAGGTTTCAGTGAGCCGAGATCACGTCATTGGACTACACCCTGGGTGACAGGGTGAGACTCCATCACAAAAAATAAAAATACAAGACTCATAAATCTAATATAACATACACGAATGACAAAAGCACTTCAATCCCAATTATCATTTTTCTGTTTCTCTATAATGACTTCTTTGATCCTTTATCTTATCCATTAGAAAATCAGCCAAAAACGTCTTCTCTGTTTGCTTTCTGTGAGCCTGAGATCATATGGAAAATATGAAAGGCCCCCGAACCCACCAGCACAGGCCCTGGAATAGAGAAAGTTCTCTGTTCATGGCATAAAACTTGCCCCCTCACCCAAATCCCCCACCTCACGCCTACTTCCTATCACATTAAGAGACACAGACAGACCGTGGGAAGGTAAAAACTAATACTCTTTGGAGTTCAGATTTTGGACACGGAGACCAGCACCAGCACCATCTCCTGGTCACCTTTTGTAGGAATTCACAGAACGACAGGTTGTACCGAAGCAATAGATGATGGAGGGGGTTGTCCTTCCTCCGGACTCTCAGGTAGAACAGCAGCCTAATATAGGACTCCCGAGATCACAAAAAGGAGCACGTTCTTCACGACCTTCATCATTATTTCCTGGCTGTTTGATATATGACAGTTCTACTTCACTGTTTTGATCTTGATTTTACGTTATTCCTTTTCTTGCTGAATGTAATGTGTTTGAGTCAAGAGGGTTGTGGCCGTAGAAACTGTAAAGCACATTCACTGTGTATCAATCCCAGTCCAGTCTTCCCAGAGAAGACTCTAAACACCTCCTGTACTGCACCTGGGGCTCTGCCAGTTCCTGTCACTCACCATCACTCCAGAGAGACAGAACACACAGAGAATACATGACATAGGCAGGTTCATTACTAACAGATAACCAGCAAGTGACAACAGAAGCCTGCATTTCAGTGTGAGCCAGTCCCCCAAGGCTCAGAAAAGCTGCTCAGGACATATGGAGTCACCCCATTTGCACTGCAGCTGGGGGAACCCAGAAAGCAGCCCTGCCTGGGTTTTGTACCCTGGAGCCACAGGAAGCACTGAGCTAAAGCACTGCATGACGTCCTCCTCTGGGAAGAACAGGAAGACAGCCCAGCTGTTCTGGGACGTTTCTCCTGATCTCAGGATGTTGCCGTCTTAGTCCCTTTTTGAGGCTGTGAAAGAACACTTGAGCCTGGGTAACTTCTACAGAAAAGAGAATTGGTTGACTCACGGTTCTGCAAGGTGTACAAGAGGCAGGACACCAGCATCTATTTCTGGCTGTGGCCTCAGGCTGCTCCTACTCTGGTAGAAGAGACGGGGGCCTACATGTGCAGAGACCACCGAGATCACACAGCAAGACAGGGAGAAACGGGGTGTGATGGAGCTTCCAAGCTCTTTTTAAGAACCAACTCTCCAGAGTACTAATAGAGGGAGAACGTGCTAACCCTGTCGTGTGGGGCAGCATTAATCTATTCATGATGGATCCACCCCCATCACCCGAACACCTCCCGATTGGCCCAACCTCCCACACTCAGGGTTAAATTTCAAAGTGAAGCTTCCGGGGGGTCAAATATCCATACGATAGCAGGTGTCTCATCGGCACATTCCGTGGTTATTATGAAAACTATAACTGAGAAACCAGGAGAAAGCTGGGTCTCCCACCACGTGGGTGCTTGTCCTAAAGAGATGTTTTATGGGGTTGCCTGGCAACCAAGAAATGAGAGACAATCCTCAAAGAGGAACTGCTATGGTGAGCTTCTCATTGGATTTCCATCTTCCTCAAGGTATCACCAGACACCTGCCTATTGTGATTAGGTACTCGGTGGCCACCATCATCTTCACCATCCTCCTCTTCTTTCTCCTTCGTCGTTGGTGCTCCGACAAAAAGAGTAAGTCTCACGAAGCAGAGGCCAGAGACCTCAGGGCCGTGTGGGGAGGGAGGATGAGGAGGGATGGGAGCACGCAGGTGTGTGTTTCTCACCGGCAGGATGGTCTCTGGCCCAAGGCAGGAGCCACAGAGGCAGGGATTTCTAGAGAGAGCACCAGACACCCTGTCCCTGCCTTCAGCTCACAGACCATTGCCTGATTCTCAACTGTATCCTCATGTCCCTGCAGCCACTGACATCCAGGAGAAGGTTCCATGACAGGCAGAAAGTGGGAGGCAGAATCACTGGGATGGGAACTGACAGCTCTTCATGGGATGGGCCTTGCACTCAGAGAGACAGAATGTCTGAGTCTGGCTGTTGGCAGCTGAGGGACCTCAGGCACCTACAGTCTCCCGCTGTGTGTTGGGCTCTGCACATGAATTGAGGATCCAGACGTGCCCTCCCAGCTGTTTTGATGACTTCCGTCTCCTACAGATGCTGCTGTAATGGACCAAGAGCCTGCTGGGGACAGAACAATGAACAGGGAGATAGTCCTCCTAAGGCCAGCCTCATGGATATAGTCTTATTCCCTACTAGTCCTGAAGAATGTGAGCCCCTCCCTCACTCAACATTTCCCTCTCTCCAGGACTCTGAAGAACAAGACCCTCAGGAGGTGACATACGCACAGTTGGATCACTGCGTTTTCACACGGGGAAAAATCACTCGCCCTTCTCAGAGGCCCAGGAGACCCCCAACAGATACCAGCGTGTACATAGAGCTTCCAGATGCTGAGCCCAGATCACTGTCTCCAGCCCAGGAGCACCACAGACAGGCCTGGAGGGGTCTTCTAGGGAGACCACAGCCCTGTCTCAAAACCAGCTTCACAGCTCCAATGTACCACCAGCCGGAATCTTTAGTCTCGACTCTGCATCTTAGAGCATTGCTCTTCCTCACACCACAAATCTGCTGGCTCTGTCTTGCTTACCAACGTCTGCGGTTCCCACTGCCTGCTGGAGAGAAAACGCACTCCTTTGCTTAGCGTACAATTCTCCCCTTCACTTGACCCCTGCCCACTTCTCCAACCTAACTGGCTTACTTCCTAGTCCTACTGGAGGCTGCAGTCACACTGAGGAACTCACAATTCCCAACATACAAGAGGCACCCTCTTAACACTGCACTTAGACTCATGCTGTTCCACCTTCCCTCATGCTGTTCCACTTCCCCTCAGACGATTTTTCAGTCTTCTGAAAAATCAGTAAACCTTATAAAAATTTGTTGTGATTTCTATGTAGCTCTCTCCTCTTCAAATAAATGTGTCTGCCCTCATTCTTTAGGTGACTCTTTTTTTGCCTAAAGTTTCCGGTGTTATCATTACTATGTCCATATAGCCCCACATGTTCTCCACTGGGTTCTCATCCCTGGAATCTGAGCTTCTGGAAGCAGGTGGAGCCTGATTTGTCTCTGGGACTCCAATTTCCATCCAACGAGGCAGCATATATGAGGTTCCAATGATCATGAATCAGAGGAACAAGTGATATTCTTACTCTCTGCAGACCTGGAAAGCTGGCAGAGCCATTCCAAGATGAAACATCTGTAGAGTCATAGGCCTTGTTAGTCTCATCTCCACGGGGACACATGTCCACACATCATCTTCATACTATAAATACACAGTCGCTCCTCCAGATCTGTGGGGTTTACAGGTGTTTATTGAACCAACTATAAATCAAATATATTCAGAGAATAAATCTGCAAAGTTTCGAAGAGCAAAACTATGTTGAATGGACACAAATGGAATGGTGTGTAGGCTGTGTCAGGAATTATAAGTAATCTACAGATGAATTCATGTATACAGGAGGATGCACATGGGTTATATGCAAACGCTGTACCATTTTATGTAAGAGGCTTGAGCATCTGCAGATTGTGGTATCTCGGCGGAGATCCTGAAACCAATCACCCACGAATAGTGAAGGACGACTCTATCTAACTTTTATTTCTCAATTTTAAATAAGAATCATAAAAAATTTACAATAACAAGATAAAAAACAAGAAGTGTTTTATAGTGTGAGACCACGTTTAGATTTATTTTTTTCTATGCGTAACCTTTCAGCCCGTGTTATCTATTGAGAAGACGTTCTATTCCTCCTTCAACCACACGACAGCCTTTGTCAACTCTAACGGGGCTGTGTGTACACGGATGTATTTTAGACACTGTTTTCTAATAAGGGGCTCTCTGTGTTCACTCTCTTGAGGATGCTGCACATTCCGTAGGCTTATACAAACCCTTAAAATTTGGTAGCTGGAGTCCTCTACTTTTTTATTATAGGCTATTTCCTAGGATTTTTAAAATATTTCTTGAGGCGGAGTCTCGCTCTGTCGCCCAGGCTGGACTGCAATGGCACGATCTTGGCTCACTGCAACTTCCACCTCCCAGGTTCAAGCGATTCTCCTGCCTCAGCCTCTTGAGTAGCTGACATTAGCTCGGGACGAGGCACGGCTAATTTTTGTATTTTTAGCAGAGACATGGTTTCACTAAGTTGGCCAGGGAGGTCTCGAACTCCCGACCTCCGCTGATCAGCCCATCTCGGCTTCCCAAAGTGCTGGGGGACACTTGATTTTCTATAGCATTATGTTACTGGATATTTCCATACAATTTAAATGAAGGAGGCAGAGAGACAGAGAGAGAGTGAACCGTAAGTTCGGGGCTCTGGACTCTTGGGTCATGAGACAAATTGTAGATAAAATGACAAAAATCCAGAATTGACATGTTGTGGGTTTTGCTGATGAAGAACAGTTCTAAGATTGTACATAATTGCATAATCCATCCCTGGGTATTTAAATCATTTAAACTGGTTCTGCTGTCATACTAGAAATACAAGCATGAAACATCCTTATGGTTTATTCGTCACAATTGCTCTGACAACGTTCATAATACCTATTAGATATTTTGCATATTACACACGAAGAAGAGTTTGAAACACAGATAAAAACAACAAAAATACGTGAAAAGTCTTTCACGTCAGCACAGATTTCAGTCACCTCGTGTCCGGGAGGTTGGATCTGTGACGTGTTTTGAGCTGATCATAGTGAAGGACACAAGGTGTCAGTTCTAGTGAGAACCATTTCCAGGAAGCCATTTTCCACTCTTGAGTGAGCACCCGCTGCACCTCATGCAAGGTAGGAAGAGCCTGCGTACGTCACCCTCCCATGATGTGGTCAGCACGTCAACTGCATGGGCAGGGCGCCAGATAACATCCTGTGCGCTGCTGAGCTGAGCTGGGGCGCGGCCGCCTGTCTGCACCGGCAGTACCATGTCGCTCATGGTTGTCAGTGTGGCGTGTGTTGGTGAGTCCTGGAAGGGAATCGACAGAGGAAGCTCTGGGGTGGAGATCTGGGCCTGGAGGGGAGATATGGGCCTGGGGTGGAGATATGATCCTGGAGTGGAGATCTGGGCCTGGAGTGGATTTATGGGCCTGGAGTGGAGATCTGGGCCTGGGGTGGAGATCTGGGCCTGGAGTGGAGGTATGGGCCTGGAGTGGAGATATGATCCTGGGGTGGAGATAAGGGCCTGGAGTGGAGATATGGGCCTGGAGTGGAGATCTGGGCCTGGAGTGGAGATCTGGGCCTGGAGTGGAGATATGATCCTGGCGTGGAGGTATGGGCCTGGAGTGGAGATATGATCCTGGAGTGGAGATATGGGCCTGGAGTGAAGATATGGGCTTGGAGTGGAGATATGATCCTTGAGTGGAGATATGATCCTGGAGTGGAGATATGATCCTGGAGTGGAGATACGATCTTGGAGTGGAGATATGGGCCTGGGGTGGAGATATGATCCTGGAGTGGAGATATGGGCCTGGAGTGGAGATATGGGCTTCGAGTGGAGATATGGGCCTGGAGTAGAGACCTGGGCCTGGGTGGAGATCTGGGCCTGGGGTGGAGGTATGGCCATGGAGTGGAGATATGATCCTGGAGTGGAGATATGATCCTGGAGTGGAGTTATGGCCTGGAGTGGAGATATGATCCTGGAGTGGAGGTATGGGCCTGGAGTGGAGATCTGGGCCTGGAGTGGAGATATGGGCCTAGAGTGGAGATATGGGCTTGGAGTGGAGATATGATCCTAGAGTGGAGATATGATCCTGGAGTGGATATCTGGGCCTGGAGTGGAGATTTGGGCCTGGAGTGGAGATATGGGCCTGGAGTGGAGATATGGGTCTGCGGTGGAGATATGGGCCTGGAGTGGAGATATGGGCCTGGGATGGAGATCTGGGTCTGGAGTAGAGATATGGGCCTGCAGTGGAGATACAAGTCTGGATTGGAGATCTGGGCCTGGAGTGGAGATATGGGTCTGGGGTGAAGATCTCATTCTGGAGTGGAGATCTGGGTCCGGAGTGGAGATATCGACCTGGAGTGAAGATCTGGGCCTGGGGTAGCGATCTAGGTCTGGAGTGGAGATATGGGTCTGGAGTGCAGATATGATCCTGGAGTGGAGATATGGGTCTGGGGTAGAGATATGGGGCTGGAAGGGAGATATGGGTTTGGAGTGGAGATATGGGCCTGGAGTGCAGATATGAGCCTGGAGGGGAGATATGGGTTTAGAGTGGAGATATGGGTCTGGAGTGGAGATATGGGCCTGGAGGGGAGATCTGGGCCTGGAGTGGAGATCTGGGCCTGGAGTGGAGATATGGGCCCGGAGTGGTGATATGGGCCTGGGGTAGAGATATGGACCTGGAGTGGAAATCCGGGCCTGGGGTGGAGATCTGGGTCTGGAGTGGTAATTTTGGCCTGGAGTGGAGATATTGGCCTGGGGTGGAGATCTGGGTCTGGAGTGGAGATTTGGGTCCGGAGTGGAGATTTGGGTCTGGAATGGAGACATGGGCCTGGCATGGAGGGATGGGCCTGGAGTGGAGACATGGGCCTGGGGTGGAGATATGGGCCTGGGGTGGAGATATTGGCCTGGGGTGGAGATCTGGGTCTGGAGTGGAGATCTGGGTCTGGAGTGCAGATCTGGGCCGGGAGTGGAGATCTGGGCCTGGCATGGAGGGATGGGCCTGGAGTGGAGATATGGGCCTGGATTGCAGATGTGAGCCTGGAAGGGAGATATGGGTTTGGAGCGGAGATATGGGTCTGGAGTAGAGATATCAGCATGGAGTGGAGATATGGGCCTGTTGTGTAGATCTAGGCCTGGGGTGCAGATCTGGATCAGGAGGCTGGGTCTCTGCACAGCTGAGATCCCTGCTGCGGGGGCAGGTGTGCAGCCAGGGTGAGTTTACCTTCAGCCCAGCAAGGGCCTGGCTGCCCAGACGCACAGCCCCGTGGGGGCAGCAGGGGAGGCCCTGGTTTGCCTGCAGATGGATCATCCATCATGATCTTTCTTTCCAGGGTTCTTCTTGGTCCAGAGGGCCTGTCCACACACGGGTGAGTCCTTCCCCAAACCTTAGGGTGTCATCTCCCCACCTGAGAGGATTTTCCTGAAACAAGAGGGAAGTCCTGTCAGACAGTGTCTCATAAACTAAGAAGGGGGCACCCTGGGGTGCTCGGCTCACACTTCTGACCTCGTCCTCTCCGGCTCTTCTTACCCTTGGCTGAGTCAAGCTCTGTGAAGACCGGGGTGAGCTTGGGGTGCTCCAAGCCGAGGTGTGCAGGGAGGAAGTGGTGTCAGCGACTGAGGAAGGGAGGGAAGCAGTGCTAGGAACAGCAGGTCCTCTGAGGACAAAGGTGTAACTCACACCCTCCAGTGTTTGCATGACGGTCAGGGCTGCAGTGTGGCTGCTGTCATTCTACCAGAAGAGGTGGGGAAACCACAGCCATGACCCTGACATTCCAAATCTTCTGATAGGGGCTCAGTTCATGCACTGGCTGATGTTCCATTCACAAAGGACATGCCCTCCATGCCGTGTCCACTTTGTGTTGTTTTATGTGAGTCATCTTGAAGTGTTAAAATCTAGTAAGAGTCCCTTATTCAGCACTTGTTCAAAGTTCTCAGCTGACACCTTTGTTGTAGGGAGATGGCATGTCCATGCTGGATAGGTTCTTCCTGTAGCCCTGGACACCCAGGTGTGGTAGGAGCCTTAGAAACATGGAAAGGGGAAGAATCTTCTGAGCACACGGAAGGAGGGGCGGCTCCACGTCCTCCTCTCTAAGGCGGCCCTTCCTTTTCCCCCAGGTGGTCAGGACAAGACCTCCCTGTCTGCCCGGCCCAGCGCTCTGGTGCCTCAGGAAGGACACGTGACTCTTCAGTGTCACTATCGTCGTGGGTTTAACAACTTTACCAACTTCACTCTGTACAAAGATGACAGAAGCCACGTTCCCGTCTTCCACAGCAGAATATTCCACCAGAGCTTCCTCATGGGCCCTGTGACCCCGGCACACGCAGGGACCTACAGATGTCGGGGTTCATACCCGCACTCCCCCACTGAGTGGTCGGCACTCAGTGACCCCCTGGCGATCAGGGTCACAGGTCAGAGGGCTCCTGTCTGGGCTTCTCCTTGTCCCACCTCCTGAATCCCAGAACTTCTGCTGGGAGTGTCCATCAGGGTCCCATCACCCAGGACCTGACTGTCTTTGGGGTAAAGGGGGATTGAATACAGGGAAATGGGTGCTGTGATGGGAAGAATAACTGTCCCCAATATGGTTACATTCTAATCCCTGGAGCCTGTGACTCTTTATGCTATAGGGCAGGGGACTGAAGGGGAAGATGGAGCTCAGGTTGTTGATGAGTTGACCTTGAGATGGGGAGACGGCCTGGACTGTCCCACTGGGCTCAGTGTAATCACAAGGGTCCTCGTGAGAGGAGGAGAAAGAAGGGAGTGGGGATTAGCGCAGCGTCATGGGAGACTCCATCAGCCACTGTGGGCATTGAAGGTGGAGGAAGGCCACGAGCCACAATGGCAGGTGGCCTCTACGGGCTGGAGAAGTCAAGAGAACTGCTCTGCTGAGTCTCCAGAGGGAACGCAGTTCTGTAGTCGCCTTGATTTTAGCCCAGGGAGAACTGGATCCAATTTCTGTCTCCAGAAGTGGAAGGGGTCAGTGTGTTCTCTCCTGCCGCCATGTTTGGGATAATTTTCTGCAGCAGCAACAGGAAACCAACACAGGAACATGGTCAAGGACAAGTTAGGAAACCAAACAACGATAGCTGGGCATGGTGGTGGGCGCGAGTAAACCAACGACTGGATTCAATCTCTTGAATCCGGGAGGAAGTGAGCCAAGACCACACCACTACACTCCAGCCTGGGTGAAAAAGTGACACTCTGTGTCAAAAATTAATTAATTAATCAATTAATTAATCAATTAATTAAAGAAACCAAACAAGGAGAACGTTGGCAACCCCGAGATCAGGAAGGGTGGGACGCTGATGCCACCACCAGGCTCCATCCACATAGGGAGAGGTCGATGCTCCTCGAACCAGCACCAGGAGCCACCCTGTGGAAGCTGAGGCCATGGAGAAGGCACAGGCATGGCAGGAGAGGCTCCCAATCCCCACCAGGAACAGTGGGTGTGGACACTGGTGCCTGCCTTACTGATCAGTTCATTCCTCCTGACAGGGACTCCAGTTTGTCCAAAACAGATTGAACCAGGCTGCTAAGAGCCTGGACATGCAGCCTGCCATGGTTCCTCTTCCAGCCCCACATAGACAGCAGGAAACAGATTAGTGGGAAACAGATACAGCAGCCTAAGAGATGAGGCTGAGCCCAGTGGGAAGGGCGTCCGAGGCTACTAGAGACAGATGGACAGAGAAGAGGGAGGGACACTGATGGAGGGACCTGCACCAGGGGATAAAAGACAGGGAGACACAGAGAGGGAGGAGAGAGACAGACAGCGGGGAGGGGAACCCTCACTCATTCCAGGTGCCATGGATATGATGACAAAGGGAGACGCCTTCTAAACTCACAACCTCTCTTTCTAGGAGTCCACAGAAAACCTTCCCTCCTGGCCCTCCCAGGTCCCCTGGTGAAATCAGGAGAGACGGTCACCCTACAATGTTCCTCAGATATCGTGTTTGAGCACTTCTTTCTGCACAGTGATGTGACCTTTGAGAAGCCCTTGCACCTTGTTGGAGAGCTCCACGGTGGGGGTTCCCAGGCCAACTACTCCATCAATTCCACGACGTCTGACCTTGCAGGGACCTACAGATGCTACGGTTCTGTCTCTCACTCCCCCTATGTGTTATCAGCTCCCAGTGACCCCCTGGACATCGTGATCACAGGTGAGAGTGTCCGGACATTCTTCTCATTGTCACTGGGACACAGAGTGAATGATCCAGGACTTGGAAGCCCCAGGTGGTCATGAGGAAGATGAGTGTGGGATTCTTATGGAGAGAGACTCACTTGGCGAGGTCTGTACCAACAGAGACAGAGAAACAGGAGACACAAGTACAGACCAGGTGTCATAACAGAGGACAGACACAGGGGCCATACAGGGAGGTAGAAAAGAGAGAAAGAGTTAAAGGGGACACTCAGACAGACAGACATGTCCCAGAGAGAGGCGTCCTTCTGTGCTGACTTTGCTCAGATACCTGGCACAGGTTACAAACTTCATTTCTGTTTTACCTCCACAAAGCGTTTCTACCAGGAGAACCCAAGGACACCCATATTTCTGTCCTGAGTCAGCCCCTGTGGCCTCAGACCTTGTGGCACCTACAGATGCCGTGTTTGTTCTGACACCTCTGCCTTCCGTGCAGTGGAGAGTCATCGTCCCAGGACATCGTGGCCCCAGAACACCAACCCCTGTATGCTGTGTGTACTTGGGGTCCCCACACTGGATTCTGAGGCTCATATTCCACATAACCCCACATATGATAGGATTCCTGAGAGACACAGGGACATCAAAAAGAAATCAGGAACATCAAAAAGCAAAGACATAAACACACAGAGAATGAGCCAGAGGAAGGAGATTGAGAGACTCACAGACACATAAAGAGACAGAAAAGTGGGCAGAGGAGTGGAGAGAATGATGGAAGGGAGGAGAGAAAAGCTCCAAAATCAGAACCCTGAAGGCGGGGGCACAAAGACAGAGAAAGATAAAGATGTGGGGATGGATTGCAGAGATTCCAAATAGAACTAGAGAGACTGAGAGGCAGAGAAAGACAAGGAGATGGAGAGAGACAGATGGTAGATGGATAGATAGATAGATATAGATAGATGATAAATAGGTAGATCATAGATAATGGATGGGTTATAGATACATAGATGGCAATTGATAGATAGATGATACATGGAGATGATGATGATGATAGATACATAGATCGATAGATAGATAGAGAGATAGATAGACACATAGATAGGTACATAGATACGTAGATGATACATAGAGACAGAGAGGCAGACAGATAGAGAGGGAATAGACAGATGATACATAGATATAGATAATAGATGGTGGATAGATAGAGAGACAGACAATTGATAGAGAGATAAATGATACATAGATATAGATTACAGATAGATAATTGATAGATTGACAGGTAGTAGATAGATAGATAGATCGATAGATAATAGATAGAAATGTTCAGAAGGTTATGAACAAGACAGAAAGTGAGAAACTCAGAATTAAAGAAAAAGGAAGATCAAGTCAAGAATCCAAGGAGGATCAGAGAGAAGAAAACAATACAAAAAGGGAAAACACACCTCAGGCTGGGGAAGTGAGGTCAGAGACCTAGAGAGACAGAGAAGGTGGAAGGAGGAAACAGACATGAAGAGAGACGGGGTGGAGGGTGACAGAGAGCATTAGGTCATAGATCCGAGGAGTGAGTTCTCAGCTCAGATGTGAGGGGAGCTGGGACAGGGAAGAACCTCCCTGAAGAAATTGCCTCTTCTCCCTCCAGGTCTATATGAGAAACCTTCTCTCTCAGCCCAGCCGGGCCCCACGGTTCAGGCAGGAGAGAACGTGACCTTGTCCTGCAGCTCCCGGTGCTCCTTTGACATGTACCATCTATCCAGGGAGGGGGAGGCCCGTGAACTTAGTCTCTCTGCAGTGCGAAGCGTCAACGGAACATTCCAGGGCGACTTCCCTCTGGGCCCTGCCACCCATGGAGGAACCTACAGATGCTTCGGTTCTTTCCGTACCGCACCCTACAAGTGGTCACACCCGAGTGACCCACTGCCCGTTTCTGTCACAGGTGAGGAAAGCACATGCCTGTCCCATGTCTTATGATCCCAGAGCCATAGCTGAGGAACTTCCTGCTGATGATGGAGAGAAGCATGGACAGGTTCAGAGAGAAGATCAAGCCTCGGTGTGAGGGTGGGATCAGGAGGCAGGATGGCAGAGAGGGCACCTCCAAACCCTCCTGCATGGCCTGCGTGGTGGTCCGCGGTCAGGGCTCCAGGCACCCAGGCAGATGGAGAAACTGGTCAGGACAGACCCAGAGGAGGGAGACTGGGCTCAGTTTGGGGAGATCAGAGGTTCCCTCAGCCCCTCAATCTTACTCATTTCCCGGAAGCCCATCCTGGCCTCTCACCCACAGACATATCATCACCAGCAACCCTTACACCCTTTTCTTTTCATTTGAAAAAATATTTGTTGAGGTTAAAAATACCTATAAAATTGACCACCTTTACCATTTTTAAGTGTAAAGTCTAGTGGTCATAAATACATTTATATTCTGTTTTTGGTTTGTTTTTTGTTTTGTGTTGTTTTTACCCTCCACCATTCCCTTCCTGGCCTCTGGTAGCCACCATTCTACTCTCTACCTTCTTGAGATCCACTTTAGAGCTCTTGCATAAGGGTGAGAATTGGGAATTTTTGTAATGAGCTCCAGTTCCAATCATGGCCTGCAAATGTCGGATGTTATTTTCTCTATGGATGACTAGTCTCCACTGTGTGTATGTACTACATTCTCTCTATCCGTTCATCCACTGATGGGCAGGTAGCTGGACTCCACATCTTGGCTACTGTGAACTGTGCTGGAACAGTCATGGGAGTGCAGATAGAACTTCCATACACTGAAGTCCTTTCTATTGGATGTAAACCCAGTAGTGAATTTGTGAATACTATGAAAATTCTCTTTTTAGTCTTTTGTTTGGTTTTTGTTTTTGAGGCAGAGCTTTCCTCTGTAGCCCAGGCTGGAGTGCAACTGACACAATCTAGGCTCAGTGCAACTGACACAATCTAGGCTCATTGCAACCTCCTGGGAGGCAGAGGTCTCCTGGATTCAAATGATTCTTCTGCCTCAGTCTCCCTGGGAGCTGGGATTACAGGTGTACGCCACAACGCCTAGCTACGTTTTGTATTTTTTAGTACAAACAGGGTTTCCCCATATTGGCCAGGCTGCTCTCATACTCCTGACCTCAAAGTGCTGGGATTACAAGCATGAGCCACCATGCCCAGCCTCTTTTTAGTTTCTTAAAGAAGTTCCATACTTTTCTGCATAATGGCTGTACTAATTTACCTTCCTACCAACAGGGTACCAGGGTTCTCCTTTTCCTACCATCTTGCCAGCATTTGTTTTGCTTGTCATATGGATAAAAGCCATTTTAATGGGGTGAGATGTAAATTCATTGTGATTTTTCATTTGTATTCCTCTGATGATGAGAGATACTGAACACTTTCATACACATGATGGCCATTTATATGTTTTATTTGTGGAGAAATGTCTGTTCAGGTCTTTTGTTCATTTTTTAATTAAATTCTTTGTTTTATTGAGTTATGTGAGCTTCTTATATTTCCAGTTATAAATCCCGTCTCAGATGCATAGTCTGCAAATATTTCCTCCCATTCTGTGGGTTGTCTCTTCACTTTGTTGGTTGCTTGTTTTGCAATGCAGAAGCTGCTTAGTTTGATGTAATCCCTGTGGTCTGCTTTTTACTTTGATTACTTGTGTTTCTGAGGTTTTAAACAAAATGTCTTTTCTCAGACAAATGTCCTGAAGCATTTCCCCAATATTTTCTTCTATGTGTTTCATAGGTTCAGGACTTAGACTCATGTATTTAATGCTTTTTGATTTCACTTTTGTGAATGGTGAGAGGTAGAGGTGCAGTTTCATTCCCTGCATGCAGATAACCCGTTTTCCCCGCATCGTTTATTGAAAAGACTGTCCTTTCCTGATTGTAGGTTCTTGACACCTTTCTCAAAATGCATTGGATTGGCTGGGCATGGTGGCTCACACCTGCAGTCCCAGCACTGTCAGAGGGCAAGGTGGGTGGATCACCTGAGACCAGGAGTTCGAGGCCCGCCTGGCCAACATAGTAAACCCTGTCTCCACTAAAAGTACAAAAATTAGCTGAGCATGGTGGTCAGCGCCTGTAATACCACTACTTGAGAGTCTGAGGCAAGAAAATTGCTTGAATTCAGGAGACAGAGGTTGCTGTGAGCCGAGATTGCACCTCTGCACTCCAGCCTGAGTAACAGAGCAAGATTCCATCTCAAAAAAAAAAAAGAAAAAATGCCATTGAATGTAGATGCATAGATTATATCTGTGTTCTTCATTTTGCTCCGTTGTTCTACACACTTTTCTTCATGCCAACGTCATGCTGTTTTGCTTACTACAGCTCTGTAACATATCTTTAAGTCAGGTAATGTGATGTTCCTGTTTCCTCTATATATCTTAAAGTCTCAAGACAAGGGGCAACACATACAAAAATCGCGGAGAAGAGAATCCCAGGACTCCCAGAGCCAGTGTTGGATAACAGAGTGTTGGCCATGAATGAACCTCAAAGATTTCCCCTGAGTAGAGGACAGGCACCCTCATTTCCTCTCCTCTCTCCTGTCTCTATTCTAGGAAACCCTTCAAGTAGTTGGCCTTCACCCACTGAACCAAGCTGCAAAACCAGTGAGTAAAGAATCCCTCTTATCTCTGCTTTTGGAAACCTGGGGAGGTGGAAGCCTTGGATTCAAGCCTTGGCTCAGCACCTCCCAGCTCTGATTGTGGGCCTGTCTTCCACCATCTCTCTGAACTCCAGACACTCCAACAGCAAAAGGGATCTTGGCCCAGCACAGGGCTCAGTGAAGTCTCTTAATCTCTAATCTTCTGCAGCTGAGACCTCCTACATGCTGGAAGAATGATTGCAAATCTGACATCCTTCTCAGGAAAAATGCAGTGTTTGTTCTCCCTGCATTCCTAACTGGAGGATAAATTCCTGGGGGCTTGAAAGAGGGAAGGGAAGGGAACATCTAATGAGGGCGAGGTGTTTCCGAGAAGTTCCACTTGCCAAGGAATGAGCTCCTGTTGGTCATGAGGCAACCCTGGCTGACTCAGCAGAGCAAGAGCCTCGAGTAACAGAGAACAGAGCTCATGCACGCACACTTCGACTCACTGACTCATTCAGCCATGGCCCCATGCTCAGGCTGTGCAGTTGGAATCCTTTCCTACTGTTGCCATAACAAATTTCCACAAAATTGGTGGATGAAAACAAAACGGCTTTTTAATTATCTTACAGTGCTGTAGCTCAAAGGATGAAATGCACCTCACTGGGCTAAAATCAAGGTGACAGCAAGGCTGCCTTCCCTCTGAAGGTTCCAGGCAAGAATCTGCTTTCCACATGTCCCAGTTTCTAGAGGTTCCCACGTTCCTTGGCTCCTGGTCCCCTTCCTCCTTCCTCAAAACCCACAAAGACTGGTCACGTCTCACATGGCATCACTCAGACCCTTCTTCCTTATCCACGCCTCTTTCTCTGAATGTTCCTCTGCTTTCTTCCTCATTTCTTAAGGACTTTGGGATTTTATTGGGTTCACCAAGATTATCTATCATCATCTCCCTAATATCATCCAGGATACCCTCCTTTTCATTTCAGCTGATTAGCAACCGTAATTCCATCTGAAATCTTCATTCCTCTTTTTCACGTAAAATCACATGTTCACAAGGTATGAAGGCTAGGACAGGGATATTTTTGGGGTGGAGTGGATTCTCCTGCCTTCCACAAATAGTAAACAGGATGCATTTGGCCTGTGCTCTTGGGACACTGACGTTGCAGATGGGTAAATGAGAGAAAAGAAAATGAATGCACAAGTGGATCAATAAATGGCTGATCCATTGGGAAACATTATGTATTTATTAAGACGGAGTCTCGCTCTATCCCCTAGGCTGGAGTGCAGCGTCACGATCTTGGCTCACTGCAACCTCCGCCTCCTGGGTTCAAGTGATTCTTCTGCCTCAGCCTCTCAAGTAGCTTGGATACAGGCCCCCGCCGCCACACCTGGCTAATTCTTTTTGTAGTTTTTTGGTAGAGACGATGTTTCACCATGTGGCCCAGTCTATCTCCAACTCCCTATCTAAAGTAATCCGACCGTCTCAGCCTCCCAAAGTGCTCGGATTATAGGCGTGAACCACGGCACCCAGCCAGAATTTAAACTAAATAACAGATAATGCTGAGTGTATGATTTCAGGTCACAGAGAAGTTCTCACTGATCAAATAATACTTGTGATCTTAACGAAAAAAAATAGATCAACCCCTGGAAGACTGGCGGAAGGATTTTCCACACATAGCAGTCAGCCGTGAAGGCACAAAGGTGAAAACAATCTTATGTGGAAGGAAGAGGCTCTGCCTGAAGTGCTGGGAATGAGATGGGAGAATTACAAGACCGCTGGAGAGAGAGAAGAGCACACTGGGCACACAGGAAACTAAGGAGGACAAGGAGTGTGTGTTTTATACGCACAGCCCTTGGATTCACCTCGGGCAAACTAGGAATCCGTACATGATTAATAGTGACTGACATGAACATAAGGGAGGCCCAGATGCGTAACTGGAATCTAGGAGATCGTGGAAAAGGCGATTCCCGCCCCACTGGTGAAATGTGTTGTGTATTTAGACACTAAATGAATGAAGTAGATGGATATAAGATGTGTATGTGAGGTAGAATAATTCACAGGGAGGGCTTGCCTGGTTTGATTTTTCCTAATTGTTCAATCTTCACTTCATTAATTTCTTTCTGAGATTTACTTTTCCTACATGTAAATCAGTACCTGGCAGAGGTCTGATTGATACATGAGGCGTGGTGCAAAGGAATAGACTTATTAATATAACACGCAAGGTTGTGAACGGTGACTCACACCTGTAACCCAACATTTTGGGAGGCTGAGGCGGATGGATCCATTGAGGTCAGGAGTTCAAGACCAGCCCGGACAACATGCTCAAACCCAACTCTACTAAATAAACAAAAACTAGCTGGGCATGGTGGCGGGTGCCTGTAATACCAGCTATTCGGGAGGCTGAAGCCGGAGAATGGCTTCCACCCGGGAGGCAGAGGTTTCAGTGAGCCGAGATTGCATCATTGGACTACACCCTGGGCAACACATTGAGACTTCATCTCAAAAAATAAAAGTACAAAACACATAATTGTCATATAACATACAGAAATGACAAAGGCACTTCAATCCCAATTATCATTTTTCTGTTTCTCTATAACGACTTCTTTGATCCTTTATCTTATCCATTAGAAAATCAGCCAAAAACGTCTTCCCTGTTTGCTTTCCATGAGCCTGAGATCATATGGAAAATATGAAAGGCCCCCGAACCCACCAGCACAGGCCCTGGAATAGAGAAAGTTCTCTGTTCATGGCATAAAACTTGCCCCCTCACCCAAATCCCCCACCTCACCCTTACTCCCTATCACATTAAGAGACACAGATAGACCATGGGAAGGTAAAAACTAACATTCTTTGGAGCTCAGACCTTGGACTCAGAGACCAGCACCAGCACCATCTCCTGGTTACCTTTTGTACGAATTCACAGGACAGGTTGTACGGAAGCAATAGACGATAGAGGAGGTTGTCCTTCCTCCGGACTCTCAGGTAGAACAGCAGCCTAATATATGACTCCTGAGATCACAAAAAGGAGCACGTTCTTCACGAGCTTCATCATTATTTCCTGGCTGTTGGATATATGACAGTTCTACTTGACTATTCTGATCTTGATTTCACTTTATGCCTTTTCTTCCTGAATGTAATGTGTTTGAGTCAAGAGGGTTCTGGCCGTAGAAATTGTAAAGCACATTCACTGTGTATCAATCCCAGTCCAGTCTTCCCAGAGAAGACTCTAAACACCTCCTGTACTGCACCTGGGGCTCTGCCAGTTTCTGTCACTCACCGTCACTCCAGGGAGACAGAACGCACAGAGAATACATGACATAGGCAGGTTCATTACTAACGGATAACCAGCAAGTGACAACAGAAGCCTGCATTTCAGTGTGAGCCAGTCCCCCAAGGCTCAGAAAAGCTGCTCGGGACATATGGAGTCACCCCATTTGCACTGCAGCTGGGGGAACCCAGAAAGCAGCCCTGCCTGGGTTTTGTACCCTGGAGCCACAGGAAGCACTGAGCTAAAGCACTGCATGACGTCCTCCTCTGGGAAGAACAGGAAGACAGCCCAGGCTGTTCTGGGACGTTCCTCCTGATCTCAGGATGTTGCCGTCTTAGTCCCTTTTTGAGGCTGTGAAAGAACACTTGAGCCTGGGTAACTTCTACAGAAAAGAGAATTGGTTGACTCACGGTTCTGCAAGGTGTACAAGAGGCAGGACACCAGCATCTATTTCTGGCTGTGGCCTCAGGCTGCTCCTACTCTGGTAGAAGAGACGGGGGCCTACATGTGCAGAGACCACCGAGATCACACAGCAAGACAGGGAGAAACGGGGTGTGATGGAGCTTCCAAGCTCTTTTTAAGAACCAACTCTCCAGAGTACTAATAGAGGGAGAACGTGCTAACCCTGTCGTGTGGGGCAGCATTAATCTATTCATGATGGATCCACCCCCATCACCCGAACACCTCCCGATTGGCCCAACCTCCCACACTCAGGGTTAAATTTCAAAGTGAAGCTTCCGGGGGGTCAAATATCCATACGATAGCAGGTGTCTCATCGGCACATTCCGTGGTTATTATGAAAACTATAACTGAGAAACCAGGAGAAAGCTGGGTCTCCCACCACGTGGGTGCTTGTCCTAAAGAGATGTTTTATGGGGTTGCCTGGCAACCAAGAAATGAGAGACAATCCTCAAAGAGGAACTGCTATGGTGAGCTTCTCATTGGATTTCCATCTTCCTCCAGGTATCACCAGACACCTGCCTATTGTGATTAGGTACTCGGTGGCCACCATCATCTTCACCATCCTCCTCTTCTTTCTCCTTCGTCGTTGGTGCTCCGACAAAAAGAGTAAGTCTCACGAAGCAGAGGCCAGAGACCTCAGGGCCGTGTGGGGAGGGAGGATGAGGAGGGATGGGAGCACGCAGGTGTGTGTTTCTCACCGGCAGGATGGTCTCTGGCCCAAGGCAGGAGCCACAGAGGCAGAGCTTTCTAGAGAGAGCACCAGACACCCTGTCCCTGCCTTCAGCTCACAGACCATTGCCTGCTTCTGAACTGTATCCTCATGTCCCTGGAGCCACTGACATCCAGGAGAAGGTTCCATGACAGGCAGAAAGTGGGAGGCAGAATCACTGGGATGGGAACTGACAGCTCTTCATGGGATGGGCCTTGCACTCAGAGAGACAGAATGTCTGAGTCTGGCTGTTGGCAGCTGAGGGACCTCAGGCACCTACAGTCTCCCGCTGCGTGTTGGGCTCTGCACATGAAACGAGGACCCAGACGTGCCCTCCCAGCTCTTTTGATGACTTCCGTCTCCTACAGATGCTGCTGTAATGGACCAAGAGCCTGTGGGGGACAGAACAATGAACAGGGAGATAGTCCTCCTAAGGCCAGCCTCATGGTTATAGTCTTATTCCCTACTAGTCCTGAAGAATGTGAGTCCCCTCCCTCACTCAACATTTCCCTCTCTCCAGGACTCTGATAAACCAGACCCTCAGGAGATGACATACGCACAGTTGGATCACTGCGTTTTCACACGGGGAAAAATCACTCGCCCTTCTCAGAGGCCCAAGACACCCCCAACAGATACCAGCGTGTACACGGAGCTTCCAGATGCTGAGCCCAGATCGTTGTCTCCAGCCCAGGAGCACCACAGACAGGCCTGGAGGGGGTCTTCTAGGGAGACAACAGCCCTGTCTCAAAACCAGCTTCACAGCTCCAATGTACCAGCAGCTGGAATCTGAAATCTCTACTCTGCATCTTAGAGCATTGCTCTTCCTCACACCACAAATCTGCTGGCTCTGTCTTGCTTACCAACGTCTGCGGTTCCCACTGCCTGCTGGAGAGAAAACGCACTCCTTTGCTTAGCCTACAATTCTCCCCTTCACTTGACCCCTGCCCACTTCTCCAACCTAACTGGCTTACTTCCTAGTCCTACTTGAGGCTGCAGTCACACTGAGGAACTCAAAATTCCCAACATACAAGAGGCTCCCTCTTAACACTGCACTTAGACTCATGCTGTTCCACCTTCCCTCATGCTGTTCCACTTCCCCTCAGACGATTTTTCAGTCTTCTGTCATCAGTAAACCTTATAAAAATTTGTTGTGATTTCTATGTAGCTCTCTCCTCTTCAAATAAATGTGTCTGCCCTCATTCTTTAGGTGACTCTTTTTTTGCCTAAAGTTTCCGGTGTTATCATTACTATGTCCATATAGCCCCACATGTTCTCCACTGGGTTCTCATCCCTGGAATCTGAGCTTCTGGAAGCAGGTGGAGCCTGATTTGTCTCTGGGACTCCAATTTCCATCCAACGAGGCAGCATATATGAGGTTCCAATGATCATGAATCAGAGGAACAAGTGATATTCTTACTCTCTGCAGACCTGGAAAGCTGGCAGAGCCATTCCAGGATGAAACATCTGTAGAGTCATAGGCCTTGTTAGTCTCATCTCCACGGGGACACAGGTCCACACATCATCTTCATACTATAAATACACAGTCGTTCCTCCAGATCTGTGGGGTTTACAGGTGTTTATTGAACCAACTATAAATCAAATATATTCAGAGAATAAATCTGCAAAGTTTCGAAGAGCAAAACTATGTTGAATGGACACAAATGGAATGGTGTGTAGGCTGTGTCAGGAATTATAAGTAATCTAGAGATGATTTCATGTATATAGGAGGATGAGCATGGGTTATATGCAAACGCTGTACCATTTTATGTAAGAGGCTTGAGCATCTGCAGATTGTGGTATCTCGGCGGAGATCCTGAAACCAATCACCCACGAATAGTGAAGGACGACTGTATCTAACTTTTATTTCTCAATTTTAAATATAAATCATAAAAAATTTACAATAACAAGATAAAAAACAAGAAGTGTTTTATAGTGTGAGACCACGTTTAGATTTATTTTTTTCTATGCGTAACCTTTCAGCCCGTGTTATCTATTGAGAAGACATTCTATTCCTCCTTCAACCACACGACAGCCTTTGTCAACTCTAACGGGGCTGTGTGTACACGGATGTATTTTAGAGACTGTTTTCCAATAAGGGGCTCTCTGCGTTCACTCTCTTGAGGATGCTGCACATTCCTTAGGCTTATACAAACCCTTACAATTTGGTAGCTGGAGTCCTCTACTTTTTTATTATAGGCTATTTGCTAGGATTTTTAAAATATTTCTTGAGGCGGAGTCTCGCTCTGTCGCCCAGGCTGGACTGCAGTGGCACGATCTCAGCTCACTGCAACTTCCGCCTCCCAGGTTCAAGCGATTCTCCTGCCTCAGCCTCTTGAGTAGCTGACATTAGCTCGGGACGAGGCACAGCTAATTTTTGTATTTTTAGCAGAGACAAGGCTTCACTAAGTTGGCCAGGGAGGTCTCGAACTCCCAACCTCCGTTGATCTGCAAACCTCGGCTTCCCAAAGTGCTGGGGGACACTTGATTTTCTATAGCATTATGTTACTGGATATTTCCATACAATTTAAATGAAGGAGGCAGAGAGACAGAGAGAGAGTGAACCATAAGTTCGGGGCGCTGGACTCTTGGGTCATGAGACAAATTGCAGATAAAACGACAAAAATCCAGAATTGACATGTTGTGGGTTTTGCTGATAAAGAACAGTTCTAAGATTGTAAATAATGGCATAATCCTTCCCTGGGTATTTAAATCATTTAAACTGGTTCTGCTGTCATACTAGAAATACAAGCATGAAACATCCTTATGGTTTATTCGTCACAATTGCTCTGACAACGTTCATAATACCTATTAGATATTTTGCATATTACACACGAAGAAGAGTTTGAAACACAGATAAAAACAACAAAAATATGTGAAAAGTCTTTCACGTCAGCACAGATTTTAGTCACCTCGTGTCCGGGAGGTTGGATCTGAGACGTGTTTTGAGCTGATCATAGTGAAGGACACAAGGTGTCAGTTCTAGTGAGAACCATTTCCAGGAAGCCATTTTCCACTCTTGAGTGAGCACCCGCTGCACCTCATGCAAGGTAGGAAGAGCCTGCGTACGTCACCCTCCCATGATGTGGTCAGCACGTCAACTGCATGGGCAGGGCGCCAGATAACATCCTGTGCGCTGCTGAGCTGAGCTGGGGCGCGGCCGCCTGTCTGCACCGGCAGCACCATGTCGCTCATGGTTGTCAGTGTGGCGTGTGTTGGTGAGTCCTGGAAGGGAATCGACAGAGGAAGCTCTGGGGTGGAGATCTGGGCCTGGAGTGGAGATATGCGCCTGGGGTGGAGATATGATCCTGGAGTGGAGATCTGGGCCTGGAGTGGATTTATGGGCCTGGAGTGGAGATCTGGGCCTGGGGTGGAGATCTGGGGCTGGAGTGGAGGTATGGGCCTGGAGTGGAGATATGATCCTGGGGTGGAGATAAGGGCCTGGAGTGGAGATATGGGCCTGGAGTGGAGATCTGGGCCTGGAGTGGAGGTATGGGCCTGGAGTGGAGATCTGGGCCTGGAGTGGAGATATGGGCCTGGAGTGAAGATGTGGGCTTGGAGTGGAGATATGATCCTGGAGTGGAGATATGATCCTGGAGTGGAGATATGATCCTGGAGTGGAGATATGATCTTGGAGTGGAGATATGGGCCTGGGGTGGAGATATGATCCTGGAGTGGAGATATGGGCCTGGAATGGAGATATGGGCTTCGAGTGGAGATATGGGCCTGGAGTAGAGACCTGGGCCTGGGTGGAGATCTGGGCCTGGAGTGGAGGTATGGGCCTGGAGTGGAGATATGATTCTGGAGTGGAGATATGATCCTGGAGTGGAGTTATGGCCTGGAGTGGAGATATGATCCTGGAGTGGAGGTATGGGCCTGGAGTGGAGATATGGGCCTAGAGTGGAGATATGGGCTTGGAGTGGAGATATGATCCTAGAGTGGAGATATGATCCTGGAGTGGATATCTGGGCCTGGAGTGGAGATTTGGGCCTGGAGTGGAGATATGGGCCTGGAGTGGCGATATGGGTCTGCGGTGGAGATATGGGCCTGGAGTGAAGATATGATCCTGGAGTGGAGATATGATCCTGGAGTGGAGATATGATCCTGGAGTGGAGATACGATCTTGGAGTGGAGATATGGGCCTGGGGTGGAGATATGATCCTGGAGTGGAGATATGGGCCTGGAATGGAGATATGGGCTTTGAGTGGAGATATGGGCCCGGAGTAGAGACCTGGGCCTGGGTGGAGATCTGGGCCTGGAGTGGAGGTATGGGCCTGGAGGGGAGTTATGATCCTGGAGTAGAGATATGATCCTGGAGTGGAGTTATGGCCTGGAGTGGAGATATGATCCTGGAGTGGAGATATGATCCTGGAGTGGAGATATGATCCTGGAGTGGAGATACGATCTTGGAGTGGAGATATGGGCCTGGGGTGGAGATATGATCCTGGAGTGGAGATATGGGCCTGGAATGGAGATATGGGCTTCGAGTGGAGATATGGGCCTGGAGTAGAGACCTGGGCCTGGAGTGGAGATCTGGGCCTGGAGTGGAGGTATGGGCCTGGAGGGGAGATATGATCCTGGAGTGGAGATATGATCCTGGAGTGGAGTTATGGCCTGGAGTGGAGATATGATCCTGGAGTGGAGGTATGGGCCTGGAGTGGAGATCTGGGCCTGGAGTGGAGATATGGGCCTAGAGTGGAGATATGGGCTTGGAGTGGAGATATGATCCTAGAGTGGAGATATGATCCTCGAGTGGATATCTGGGCCTGGAGTGGAGATTTGGGCCTGGAGTGGAGATATGGGCCTGGAGTGGAGATATGGGTCTGCGGTGGAGATATAGGCCTGGAGTGGAGATATGGGCCTGGGGTGGAGATCTGGGTCTGGAGTAGAGATATGGGCCTGCAGTGGAGATACAAGTCTGGATTGGAGATCTGGGCCTGGAGTGGAGATATGGGTCTGGGGTGAAGATCTCATTCTGGAGTGGAGATCTGGGCCCGGAGTGGAGTTATCGACCTGGAGTGAAGATCTGGGCCTGGGGTAGCGATCTAGGTCTGGAGTGGAGATATGGGTCTGGAGTGCAGATATGATCCTGGAGTGGAGATATGGGTCTGGGGTAGAGATATGGGGCTGGAAGGGAGATATGGGTTTGGAGTGGAGATATGGGCCTGGAGTGCAGATATGAGCCTGGAGGGGAGATATGGGTTTAGAGTGGAGATATGGGTCTGGAGTGGAGATATGGGCCTGGAGGGGAGATCTGGGCCTGGAGTGGAGATCTGGGCCTGGAGTGGAGATACGGGCCCGGAGTGGTGATATGGGCCTGGGGTAGAGATATGGACCTGGAGTGGAAATCCGGGCCTGGGGTGGAGATCTGGGTCTGGAGTGGAAATTTTGGCCTGGAGTGGAGATATTGGCCTGGGGTGGAGATCTGGGTCTGGAGTGGAGATTTGGGTCCGGAGTGGAGATTTGGGTCTGGAATGGAGACATGGGCCTGGCATGGAGGGATGGGCCTGGAGTGGAGACATGGGCCTGGGGTGGAGATATGGGCCTGGGGTGGAGATATTGGCCTGGGGTGGAGATCTGGGTCTGGAGTGGAGATCTGGGTCTGGAGTGCAGATCTGGGCCGGGAGTGGAGATCTGGGCCTGGCATGGAGGGATGGGCCTGGAGTGAAGATATGGGCCTGGATTGCAGATGTGAGCCTGGAAGGGAGATATGGGTTTGGAGCGGAGATATGGGTCTGGAGTAGAGATATCAGCATGGAGTGGAGATATGGGCCTGTTGTGTAGATCTAGGCCTGGGGTGCAGATCTGGATCAGGAGGCTGGGTCTCTGCACAGCTGAGATCCCTGCTGCGGGGGCAGGTGGGCAGCCAGGGTGAGTTTACCTTCAGCCCAGCAAGGGCCTGGCTGCCCAGACGCACAGCCCGGTGGGGGCAGCAGGGGAGGCCCTGGTTTGCCTGCAGATGGATCATCCATCATGATCTTTCTTTCCAGGGTTCTTCTTGGTCCAGAGGGCCTGTCCACACACGGGTGAGTCCTTCCCCAAACCTTAGGGTGTCATCTCCCCACCTGAGAGGATTTTCCTGAAACAAGAGGGAAGTCCTGTCAGACAGTGTCTCATAAACTAAGAAGGGGGCACCCTGGGGTGCTCGGCTCACACTTCTGACCTCGTCCTCTCCGGCTCTTCTTACCCTTGGCTGAGTCAAGCTCTGTGAAGACCGGGGTGAGCTTGGGGTGCTCCAAGCCGAGGTGTGCAGGGAGGAAGTGGTGTCAGCGACTGAGGAAGGGAGGGAAGCAGTGCTAGGAACAGCAGGTCCTCTGAGGACAAAGGTGTAACTCACACCCTCCAGTGTTTGCATGACGGTCAGGGCTGCAGTGTGGCTGCTGTCATTCTACTAGAAGAGGTGGGGAAACCACAGCCATGACCCTGACATTCCAAATCTTCTGATAGGGGCTCAGTTCATGCACTGGCTGATGTTCCATTCACAAAGGACATGCCCTCCATGCCGTGTCTACTTTGTGTTCTTTTATGTGAGTCATCTTGAAGTGTTAAAATCTAGTAAGAGTCCCTTATTCAGCACTTGTTCAAAGTTCTCAGCTGACACCTTTGTTGTAGGGAGATGCCATGTCCATGCTAGATAGGTTCTTCCTGTAGCCCTGGACACCCAGGTGCGCTAGCAGCCTTAGAAACATGGAAAGGGGAAGAATCTTCTGAGCCAGGGAGGGAGGGGCGGCTCCACATCCTCCTCTCTAAGGCGGCGCCTCCTTCTCCCCCAGGTGGTCAGGACAAGATCTTCCTGTCTGCCCGGCCTAGTGCTGTGGTGCCTCAGGGAGGACACGTGACTCTTCGGTGTTACTATCGTGATGGACTTAACAACTTTACCAACTTCACTCTGTACAAAGACGACAGAAGCCACGTTCCCATCTTCCACAGCAGAATATTCCAGGAGAGCTTCCTCATGGGCCCTGTGACCCCGGCACACGCAGGGACCTACAGATGTCGGGGCTCATACCCGCACTCCCCCACTGAGTGGTCGGCACTCAGTGACCCCCTGGCGATCAGGGTCACAGGTCAGAGGGCTCCTGTCTGGGCTTCTCCTTGTCCCACCTCCTGAATCCCAGAGCTTCTGCTGGGGGTGTCCACCAGGGTCCCATCACCCAGGACCTGACTGTCTTTGGGGTAAAGGGGGATTGAACTCAGGGAAATGGGTGCTGTGATGGGAAGAATAACTGTCCCCAATATGGCTACATTCTAATCCCTGGAGCGTGTGACTCTTTATGCTATAGGGCAGGGGACTGAAGGGGAAGTTGGAGCTCAGGTTGTTGATGAGTTGACCTTGAGATGGGGAGACGGCCTGGACTGTCCCACTGGGCTCAGTGTAATCACAAGGGTCCTCGTGACAGGAGGAGGAAAAGGAGAGTGGGGATTAGAGCAGTATCGTGGGAGACTCCATCAGCCACTGTGGGCTTTGAAGGTGGAGGAAGGTCACGAGTCACAATGGCAGGAGGCCTCTACGGGCTGGAGAAGTCAAGAGAACCGCTCTGCTGAGTCTCCAGAGGGAACACAGTTCTGTAGATGCCTTGTTTTTAGCCCAGGGAGAACTGGATCCAATTTCTGTCTCCAGAAGTGGAAGGGGTCAGTGTGTTCTCTCCAGCCGCCATGTTTGTGATAATTTTCTGCAGCAGTAACAGGAAACCAACACATGAACCAGCTTAAGGACGAGTTAGGAAACCAAACAACGATAGCCGGGCATGGTGGTGGGCGCGAGTAACCAACGATTGGATCCAATCGCTTGAATTTGGGGGCAGAAGTTACAGTGAGCCAAGACCACACCACTACACTCCAGCCTGGGTGAAAAAGTGACACTCTGTCTCAAAAATCAATTAATTAATCAATTAATTAAAGAAAACAAACAAGGAGAAGGTTGGCAACCCCGAGATCAGGAAGGGCGGGACGCTGATGCCACCACCAGGCTCCATCCACATAGGGAGGGGTCGATGCTCCAGGAACCAGCACCAGGAGCCACCCTGTGGAAGCTGGCACCATGGAGAAGGCACAGGCATGGCAGGAGAGGATCCCAATCCCCACCAGGAACAGGGGGTGTGGACACTGGTGCCTGCCTCACTGATCAGTTCATACCTCCTGCCAGGGACTCCAGTTTGTCCAAAACAGATTGAACCAGGCTGCTAACATCCTGGATATGCAGCCTGCCGTGGTTCCTCTTCCACCCCCACATAGACAGCAGGAAAGAGATGAGTGGGAAACAGATAAAACAGCCTAAGAGATGAGGCTGAGCCCCGTGGGAAGGGCGTCCGAGGCTACTAGAGACAGACGGACAGAGAAGAGGGAGGGACACAGATGGAGGGACCTGCACCAGGGGATAAAAGACAGGGAGACACAGAGAGGGAGGAAAGAGACAGACAGCCGGGAGGGGAACCCTCACTCGTTCCAGGTGCCATGGATATGATGACAAAGGGAGACGCCTTCTAAATCACAACCTCTCTTTCTAGGAGTCCACAGAAAACCTTCCCTCCTGGCCCTCCCAGGTCCCCTGGTGAAATCAGGAGAGACGGTCACCCTACAATGTTCCTCAGATACCGTGTTTGAGCACTTCTTTCTGCAAAGTGAGGTGACCTTTAAGAAGTCCGTGCACCTTGTTGGAGAGCTCCACGGTGGGGGTTCCCAGGCCAACTATTCCATGGGTCCCACGACGTCTGCCCTTGCAGGGACCTACAGATGCTACGGTTCTGTCACTCACTCCCCCTATGTGTTGTCAGCTCCCAGTGACCCCCTGGACATCGTGATCACAGGTGAGAGTGTCCGGACATTCTTCTCATTGTCACTGGGACACAGAGTGAATGATCCAGGACTTGGAAGCCCCGAGTGGTCATGAGGAAGATGAGTGTGGGATTCTTATGGAGAGAGACTGACTTGGCGAGGTCTGTACCAGCAGAGACAGAGAATCAGGAGACACAAGTACAGACCAGGTGTCATAACAGAGGACAGACACAGGGGCCATACAGGGAGGTAGAAAAGAGAGAAAGAGTTAAAGGGGACACTCAGACAGACAGACATGTCCCAGAGAGAGGCGTCCTTCTGTGCTGACTTTGCTCAGATACCTGGCACAGGTTAGAAGCTTCATTTCTGTTTTACCTCCACAAAGCGTTTCTACCAAGAGAATCCAAGGACACCCACATTTCTGTCCTGAGTCAGCCCCTGTGGCCTCAGACCTTGTGGCACCTACAGATGCCGTGTTTGTTCTGACACCTCTGCCTTCCGTGCAGTGGACAGTCATCGTCCCAGGATATCATGGCCCCAGAACACCAACCCCTGTATGCTGTGTGAACTCGGGGTCCCCACACTGGATTCTGAGGTTCATATTCCACATAACCCCACATATGATAGGATTCCTGAGGGACACAGAGAGAAATCAGGAACATCAAAAAGCAAAGACATAAACACACAGAGAATGATCCAGAGGAAGGAGAATGAGAGACTCATAGACACATAAAGAGACAGAAGGGAGGGCAGAGGGGTGGAGAGAATGATGGAAGGGAGCAGAGAAAAGCTCCAAAATCAGAACCCTGAGGGAGGGGCACAAAGACAGAGATAGATAAAGATGTGGGGATGGATTGCAGAGATTCCAAATAGAACTAGAGAGACTGAGAGGCAGAGAAAGACAAGGAGATGGAGAGAGACAGATGGTAAATGGATAGATAGATATAGATAGATGATAAATAGGTACATGATAGATAATGGATGGGTTATAGATACATAGATGGCGATTGATAGATAGATGATACATGGAGATGATGATGATAGATAGATAGATCAATAGATAGACAGATAGATAGATCGATAGATAGAGAGATAGATAGACACATAGATAGATACAGAGATACGTAGATGATACATAGAGACAGAGAGGCAGACAGAGAGAGAGGGAATAGACAGATGATATATAGATATAGATAATAGATAGATGGTGGATAGATAGAGAGACAGACAATTGATAGAGAGATAGATACATGATACATAGATATAGATTACAGATAGATAATTGATAGATTGACAGGTAGTAGATAGATAGATCGATCGATAGATAATAGATAGAAATGTGCAGAAGGTTATGAACAAGACAAAGTGAGAAACTCAGAATTAAAGAAAAAGGAAGATCAAGTCAACAATCCAAGGAGGGTCAGAGAGAAGAAAACAATACAAAAAGGGAAAACACACCTCGGGCTGGGGAAGTGAGGTCAGAGACCTAGAGAGACAGAGAGTGGAAGGAGGAAATAGACGTGAAGAGAGACGGGGTGGAGGGTGAGAAACAGAGAGAGCATTAGGTCATAGATCAGAGGAGTGAGTTCTCAGCTCAGATGTGAGGGGAGCTGTGACAGGGAAGAATCTCCCTGAAGAAATTGCCTCTTCTCCTTCCAGGTATATATAAGAAACCTTCTCTCTCAGCCCAGCCGGGCCCCACGGTGCAGGCAGGAGAGAACGTGACCTTGTCCTGCAGCTCCCGGCGCTCCTTTGACATGTACCATCTATCCAGGGAGGGGGAGACCCATGAACTTAGGCTTCCTGCAGTGCCAAGCGTCAATGGAACATTCCAGGCCGACTTCCCTCTGGGCCCTGTGACCCACGGAGGAACCTACAGATGCTTCGCTTCTTTCCGTACTGCACCCTACGAGTGGTCAGTCCCCAGTGACCCACTGCACGTTTCTATCACAGGTGAGGAAAGCCCATGCCTGTCCCATGTCTTATGATCCCAGAGCCATAGCTGAGGGGCTTCCTGCTGATGATGGAGAGAAGCATGGACAGGTTCAGAGAGAAGACCAAGCTTCGGTGTGAGGGCGGGATCAGGACGCAGGATGGCAGAGAGGGCACCTCCAAACCCTCCTGCATGGCCTGCGTGGTGGTCCTCGGTCAGGGCTCCAGACACCCAGGCAGATGAAGAAACTGGTCAGGACAGACCCAGAGGAGGGAGACTGGGCTCAGTTTGGGGAGATCAGAGGTTCCCTCAGCCCCTCAACCTTACCCATTCACCAGAAGCCCATCCTGGCCTCTCACCCACACAGACATATCATCACCAGGAACCCTTACAACCTTTTCTTTTAATTTGAAAAAGTATTTGTTGAGGTTAAAAATACCTATAAAATTGACCACCTTTACCATTTTTAAGTGTAAAGTCTAGTGGTCATAAATACATTTATATTCTGTTCTGTTTTTTGTTTTGTGTTGTTTTTACCCTCCATCATTCCCTTCCTGGCCTCTGGTAGCCACCATTCTACTCTCTACCTTCTTGAGATCCACTTTAGAGCTCTTGCATAAGGGTGAGAATTGGCAATCTTTGTAATGAGCTCCAGTTCCATCCATGTGGCTGCAAATGTCAGGATGTTACTATCTCTATGGATGAGTAGTCTCCACTGTGTGTATGTACTACAGTCTCTCTATTCATTCATCACTGATGGGCAATTAGGTTGACTCCACATCTTGGCTAGTGTGAACTGTGCTGGAACAGTCATGGGAGTGCAGATAGAACTTCGATACACTGAAGTCCTTTCCTTTAGATGTAAACCCAGTAGTGAATTTGTGAATACTATGAAAATTCTCTTTTTAGTCTTTTGTTTGGTTTTTGTTTGGTTTTTGTTTGGTTTTTGTTTTTGAGGCAGAGCTTTCCTCTGTAGCCCAGGCTGGAGTGCAAGTGACACAATCCAGGCTCATTGCAACCTTCTGGGAGGCAGAGGCCTCCTGGATTCAAATGATTCTTCTGCCTCAGCCTCCCTGGGAGCTGGGATTACAGGTGTACACCACAACGCCTGGCTACGTTTCGTATTTTTTAGTACAGACAGGGTTTCCCCATGTTGGCCAGGCTGCTCTCAAACTCCTGACCTCAAGCCAGGTGCCCGCCTCGCTCTCCCAAAGTGCTGGGATTGCAGGCATGAGCCACCATGCCCAGTCTCTTTTTAGTTTCTTAAAGGACTTCCATACTTTTCTGCATAATGGCTGTACTAATTTACCTTCCTACCAACAGGGTTGGTAGGATTCTCCTTTCTCTACCATCTTGCCAGCATTTGTTTGATGTAATCCCTGTGGTCTGTTTTTTGCTTTGATTACTTGTGTTTTTGAGGTTTTAAACAAAATGTCTTTTCTTAGACAAATGACCTGAAGCATTTCCCCAATATTTTCTTCTACATGTTTCACAGGTTCAGGACTTAGACTCATGTATTTAATTCATTTGGATTTGACTTTTGTGAATGATGAGAGGTACAGATGCAGTTTCATTCCCTGCATGCAGATAACCTGTTTTCCCCACATCGTTTATTGAAAAGACTGTCCTTTCCTGATTGTAGGTTCTTCACACTTTTGTCAAAATGCATTGGATTGGCTGGGCATGGTGGCTCACACCTGCAATCCCAGCACTTTCAGAGGCCAAGGTGGGCGGATCACCTGAGATCAGGAGTTAGAGGCCCGCCTGACCAACATAGTAAAACCCTGTCTCCACTAAAAGTACAAAAATTAGCTGAGCATGGTGGTCAGCGCCTGTCATACCACTACTCAAGAGTCTGAGGCAAGAGAATTACTTGAATTCAGGAGACGGAGGTTGCTGTGAGTCAAGAATGCACCTCTGCACTCCAGCCTGGGTGACAGAGCAAGATTCCATCTCAAAAAAAAAAAAAAAAAAAAAAAAAAGCCGTTGAATGTAGACGCATAGATTATATCTGTGTTCTTCATTTTTCTCCATTGTTCTATGCACTTTTCTTTATGCCAACATCATGCTGTTTTGTTTACTATAGCTCTGTAACATATTTTTAAGTCAGGTAATGTGTGTTCCTGTTTTCCCTCTATATCTTAAAGTCTCGAGATAATGGGTAACACATACAAAAATTATGGAGAAGAGGATCCCAGGACTCCCAGAACCCATTGTTGGATAACACAGTGTTGGCCGTGAACCAACCTCAAAGATTTCCCTTGAGTAGAGGACAGGCACCCTCATTTCCTCACCTCTGTCCTGTCTCTATTCTAGGAAACCCTTCAAGTAGTTGGCCTTCACCCACTGAACCAAGCTCCAAAACCAGTGAGTAAAGAATCCCTCTTATCTCTGCTTTTGGAAACCTGTGGAGGTGGAAGCCTTGGAGTCAAGCCTTGGATCAGCACCTCCCAGCTCTGACTGTGGGCCTGTCTTCCACCATCTCTCTGAACTCCAGACACTCCAACAGCAAAAGGGATCTGGGCCCAGCACAGGGCTCCATGAAGTCTCTTAATCTCTAATCTTCTGCGGCTGAGACCTCCTACAAGCTGGAAGAATGATTGCAAATCTGACATCCTTCTCAGGAAAAATGCAGTGTTTGTTCTCCCTGCATTCCTAACTGGAGGATAAATTCCTGGGGGCTTGAAAGAGGGAAGGGAAGGGAACATCTAATGAGGGTGAGGTGTTTTAAAGAAGTTCCACTTGCCAAGGAATGAGCTCCTGTTGGTCATGAGGCAACCCTGGCTGACTCAGCAGAGCAAGAGCCTTGAGTAACACAGAACAGAGCTCATGCACGCACACTTCGACTCACTGACTCATTCAGCCATGGCCCCATGCTCAGGCTGTGCAGTTAGAATCCATTCCTACTGTTGCCATAACCAATTTCCACAAAATTGGTGGATGAAAACAAAACGGCTTTTTAATTATCTTACAGTGCTGTAGCTCAAAGGATGAAATGCACCTCACTGGGCTAAAATCAAGGTGACAGCAAGGCTGCCTTCCCTCCGAAGGTTCCAGGCGAGAATCTGCTCTTCACATGTCCCAGTTTCTAGAGGCTCCCACGTTCCTTGGCTCCTGGTCCCCTTCCTCCTTCCTCAGAACCCACAAAGACTGGTCACGACTCACATGGCATCACTCAGACCCTTCTTCCTTGTCCACGCCTCTTTCTCTGAACATTCCTCTGCTTTCTTCACCATCTTTTAAGGATTTTGGGATTATATTGCGTTCACAAAAATAATCCATCATCATCTCCCTAATATCATCCAGGATACCCTCCTTTTCAGTTCAGCTGATTAGCAACTATAATTCCATCTGCAATCCTCATTCCTCTTTTCCATGTAAAATCACATATTCACAAGGTATGAAGGCTAGGACAGGGACATTTTTGGGGTGGGGTGGATTCTCCTACCTTCCGCAAATAATAAACAGGATGCATTTGGCCTGTGCTCTTGGGACACTGACGTTGCAGATGGGTAAACGAGAGGAAAGAAAAGGAATGCACAAGTGGACCTATAAATGGCTGATCTATTGGGAAATATCTGTGCATAAAATCTATTTATTAGTTTATTTTTTTTCTTTTTTTTTATTAAGATAGAGTCTTACTCTATCCCCTACACTGGAGTGCAGTGTCACGATCTTGGCTCACTGCAACTTCCGCCTCCTGGGTTCAAGTGATTCTCCTGCCTCAGCCTCTCGAGTAGCTTGGATTACAGGCACCCGCCACCACACCTGGCTAATTCTTTTTGTAGATTTTTGGTAGAGACGATATTTCACCATGTTGCCCAGTCTATCTCCAACTCCCAATCTAAAGTCATCCGACCGCCTCAGCCTCCCAAAGTGCTGGGATTATAGACGTGAACCACGGCACCCAGTCAGAATTTAAAATAAATAATAGATAATGTTGAGTGTATGATTTCAGGTCACAGAGAAGTTCTCACTAATCACATATTTGTGATGTTAATGAAAAAAATGGAAGACTGGCGGAAAGATTTTCCACACACAGCTGTCAGCCGTGAAGGCACAAAGGTGAAAACAATCTTATGTGGAAGGAAGAGGCTCTGCCTGAAACGCTGGGAATGAGATGGGAGAATTACAAGACCACTGGAGAGAGAGGAGAGCACACTGGGCACACAGGAAACTAAGGAGGACAAGGAGTGTGTGTTTTATACTCACAGCCCTTGGATTCACCTCGGGCTAACTAGGAATCCCTACATGATTAATAGTGACTGACATGAACATAAGGGAGGCCCAGGTGCGTAACTGGAATCTAGGAGACCGTGGAAAAGGCAATTCCCGCCCCACAGGTGAAATGTGGTGCTGATTTAGACACTGAGTGGATGAAGCGGATGGATACAGGATATGTTTGTGAGGTAGAATCATTTGCAGGGAGGGCTTGCTGGGTTTGATTTTCCTAGTTGTTTATTCCTTGCTTCATTAATTTCTTTCTGAGATTTATTTCTCCTACATGTAAATCAATTCCTGGCAGAGGAGTGATAGAAAGACGAGGCATGGTGCAAATGAAGGGACCTATTACAGCATAATATACAAGGCTGTGAATGGGGGCTCATGCCTCTAACCCAGCATTTTGGGAGGCTGATGTGGATAGATCACTTGAGATCAGGAGTTCGAGACCAGCCTGGCCAACATGGTGAAACCCTGTCTCTACTAAAAATGCAGAAATTAGTCATGCATGGTGGTGCATGCCTGTAATCGCAGCTACTTTGAAGGCTGAACCAGGAGAATGACTTCAACCCCGGAGGCAGAAGCAGTGAGCCGAGATCACCCACTGCATTCCAGCCTGAGTGACACAGGGAGACTCCATCTCAAAAAATAAAAATACAAAAATATAATATAACATACATGAATGACAAAGGTACCTCCATTCCAATCATCATTTTTCTAGATCTCTGTAATTACTTCCTTGATCCTTTATCTTATCCATTAGAATATCAGCCTAAAACCTCTTCCCTATTTGACTTTCTGTGAACATGAGATCATAGAGAAAATATAAAAGCCCCCTGAAGCCACCAGCACAGGTCCAGGAATAGAGAACGTGTGCTCTGTTCATTGCAAAACACTTTCCCCCTCACGCAAATCCCCCACCTCACCCCAACTTGCAATCACCTGTGGAGATTCAGATAGACCATGAGGAGGTAAACACTAACACTCCTTCGAGTGAGTTCAGATCTTGGAATCAGACATCAGCACCAGCACTAGCTCCTGTCCCCCTTTCCTCCTAATACACACAAGGGCAACAGATGGTGGAGGTGAAGCAACAGATGGTGGAGGACGTTGTCCTTCCCCCAGACTCTCCGGTAGAACAGCAGCCTTATATGCGTCTCCCGAGATCACAAAGAGTAGCACGTTTCACACGGGCTTCATCATTATTTCCTGGTTGTTTGACATAAGAGAATTCTGCTTCGCTTTCTTGATCTTGATTTCACTTTTGTTTCCTTTTCTTGGAGAATGTTAGTTGCTTGAGTCAAGAATGCTGTGGATGTTGAATGTGTAAGGCACATTCACTGTGTATCAATCCCAGTCCAGTCTCCCCAGAGAAGACTCTAAACACCTCCTGTACTGCACCTGGGGCTATGCCAGTTTCTGTCCCTCACCGTCACTCCAGGGAGACAGAACACACAGAGAATACATGACATAGGCAGGTTCATTCCTAACAGATAACCAGCAAGTGACAACAGAAGCCTGCATTTCGGTGTGAGCCAGTCCTTCTAGGAAGAACAGGAAGAGAGCCCAGCCCGTTCGGGCACGTTCCTCCTGCTCTCAGGATGTTGCCATCTTAGTCCATTTTTGTGGCTCTAAAAGAACACTTGAGCCTGGGTAACTTCTAAAGAAAAGAGATTTGTTTGGCTCACAGTTCTGCACACTGTACTGGAAGAATGGAACCACCATCTATTTGCTGTGACGGCCTCAGGCTGCTCCCACTCTGGCAGAAGAGAAGGAGGGTCCGTGCGTGCAGAGAACACTGAGATCACATGGCAAGGGAGGGAGCAAGGGAGAGGGGGAGAGATGGAGCTTCCAAGCTCTTTTTAACAATCAGCTGTACAGAATCTAATAGAGGGAGAACTTGCTAACCCCATCATGTGGGGACAGCGTTGATCTATTCATGATGAATCCAGCTCCATGACCCAAACACCTCCCAAGAGGCCCAACCTCCCACACTGGGGGTTACATTTCAATGTAAGGTTTCAAGGGGTCAAACATCTAAACTAAAGCAGTTGTATATTCAGCATGTTCCATGGTTACTGTGAGAGCTATAACTGAGAGAGCAGGAGAAAGCTGGGTCTCCCGCCATCGGGCCGCTTGTCCTAAGGAGACATTCCACATCATTACCTGTCAATCAAGAAACGAGAGACAATCCATAAGAAGGAACTGCTATGATTAGCTTCTTATTGGAGTCTCGTCTTCCTCCAGGTATCCCCAGACACCTGCATGTTCTGATTGGGACCTCAGTGGTCATGATCCTCTTCACCATCTTCTTCTTTCTCCTGCATCGCTGGTGCTCCAACAAAAAGAGTAAGTCTCACGAAGCAGAGGCCAGAGACCTCAGGGTCGTGTGGGGAAGCGGGATGGGAGCACGCGGGTGTGTGTTTCTCACCGGCAGGATGATCTCTGGCCCAAGGCAGAAGCCACAGAGGCAGAGCTTTCTAGAGAGAGCACCAGACCCCCTGTCCCTGCCTTCAGCTCACAGACCATTGCCTGATTCTCAACTGTATCCTCATGTACCTGGAGCCACTGACATCCAGGAGAAGGTTCCATGATAGGCAGAAAGTGGGAGACAGAATCAATGGGATGGAAATTGAGAGCCATTCATGGGAAGGGGTCTTGAACTCAGAGAAACAGAATGTCTGAGCCTCACTGTTGGCAGCTGAGGCACCTTAGGCGTCTACGGCCTCCCCTGTGTGTTGGACTCTGCACATGAAATGAGGACCCAGACGTGCCCTCCCAGCTGTTTTGATGACTTTTGTCTCCTACAGATGCTGCTGTAATGGACCAAGAGCCTGCGGGGGACAGAACAGTGAACAGGGAGGTAGGTCCTCCTCAGCCCAGCCTCGTGGATCGAATCTTATTCCCTAATAGTCCTGAAGAATGTGAGCCCCTCCCTCACTCAATATTTCCCTCTCTCCAGGACCCTGATGAACAAGACCCTCAGGAGGTGACATACGCACAGTTGGATCACCGCGTTCTCACACAGGGAAAAATCACTCACCCTTCTCAGAAGCCCAAGACACCCCCAACAGATACCAGCGTGTACACGGAACTTCCAAATGCTGAGCCCAGATCGAAAGTTGTCTTCTATCCATGAGCACCACCGTCAGGCCTTGAAGGGGTCTTCTAGGGACACAACAGCCCTGTCTCAAAACCGGCTTCACAGCTCCAGTGTACCAGCCGCAGGAATCTGAAGCTGTGAGTCTGCATCTTAGGGCATCGCTCTTCCTCACACCACGAATCTGAACGTGCCTCTCTCTCGCTTACAAATGTCTAAGGTCCCCACTGCCTGCTGCAGAGAAAACACACTCCTTTGCTTAGCCCACAATTCTCCACTTCACTTGACCCCAGCCCACCTCTCCAACCTACTGGCTTACTTCCTAGTCCTACTGGAGGCTGCGATCACACCGAGGAACTCACAATTCCAGACATACAGGAGGCTCCCTCTTAACACGGCACTTAGACACGTGCTGTTCCACCTTCCCTCATGCTGTTCCACCTCCCCCCAGACTATCTTTCAGCCCTTGTCAGCAGTGCAACTTACAAATTTTTTTATCATTTCAACGTAGCTCTCTCCTCTTCAAATAAACACGTCTGCCCTCATCCTTTAGGTAATGTGACTCTTTATTCGCCGAAAGTTTCTGGTGTTATCATTACCATGTCCATATAGCCCCATATGTTCTGCACTGGGTTCTCACCCCTGGACTCTGAGCTTCTGGAGGCAGAGTGGAGCCTGATTTCTGTCTGGAACTCCAATTTCCACCTAACGATGCAACACATAGGAGGTTGCAAGGATCGTGAATCAGATGAACAAGTGATATTCTTACTCTCTGCAGACCTGGAAAGCTGGCAGAGCCATTCCAAGATGAAACATCTGTAGAGTCATAGGCCTTGTTAGTCTCATCTCCACAGGGACACATGTCAACACATCATCTTTCATACCATAAATACACAGTCGCTCCTCCAGATCTGTGGGGTTTACAGGTGTTTGTTGAGCCAACTATAAATCAAAAATATTCAGAGAAAAAATCCACATAGTTTCAAAAAGCAAAACTACGCTGAATGGACACAAATGGAATGGTGTGTATACTGTGTCAGGAATTATAAGTAATCTAGAGATGATTTCATGTATACAGGAGGATGCACATGGGTTATATGCAAACGCTGTACCTATTTATGTAAGAGACTTGAGCCCCTGCAGACTGTGGTATCTGAGCGGAGATCCTAAAACCAATCACCCATGAGTAGTGAAGGACGATTGTATCTAACTTTTATTTCTCAATTTTAAATATAAATCATAAAAAATTTACAACAACAAGATAAAAAACAAGAAGTGTTTTATAGTGTGAGAATAGGTTTAGATTTATTTTTTTCTATGCGTAACCCTTGGGCCCATGTTGTCTATGGAGAAGACATTCTATTCCTCCTTAAACCACACGGCAGCCTTTGTCAACTCTAACGGGGCTGTGTGTACACGGATGTATTTTAGACACTGTTTTCCGATAACGGGCTCTCTGTGTTCGCTCTCTTGAGGATGCTGCACATTCCGTAGGCTTATACAAACCCTTACAATTTGGTAGCTGGAGTCCTCTAGTTTCTTATTATAGGCTATTTGCTACGTTTTTTTTATGTTTCTTCAGGCAGAGTCTCGCTCTGTCACCCAGGCTGGACTGCAGTGGCAGAATCTCGGCTCACTGCAACTTCCGCCTCCCAGGTTCAAGCAATTCTCCTGCCTCAGCCTCTTGAGTAGCTGGCATTACAGGTGCCCACCACCAGGCATGGCTAATTTTTGTATGTTTAGCAGAGACATGGTTTCTCTAAGTTGGCCAGGGAGGTCTCGAACTCCCGACCTCCGTTTATCCACCCACCTCGGCTTCCCAAAGTGCTGGGGGACACTTGATTTTTTATAGCATTATGTTACTGGATATTTCCATACCATTTAAAATGAGGGAGGCAGAGAGACAGACAGAGAGCGAACCATGTGCTGGGACTCTGGAATCTCAGGTCATGAGACAAATTGTACATAAAATGACAAAAATCCAGAATTGACATGTTGTGGGTTTTGCTGATGAAGAACAGTTCTAAGATTGTAAATAATTGCATAATCCTTCCCTGGGTATTTAAATCATTTAAACTGGTTCTGCTGTCATACTAGAAATACAAGCATAAAACATCTTAATGGTTTATTCGTCACAATTGCTCTGACAACGTTCATAATATCTATTAGACATTTCGCATATTATACACGGAGAAGAGTTTGAAACACAAATAAAAACAACAGAAATACATAAAAGGCTTTCACGTCAGCACAGATTTCAGTCACCTCGTGTCCGGGAGGTTGGATCTCAGACATGTTTTGAGCTGGTCATAGTGAAGGACACAAGGTGTCAGTTCTAGTGAGAACAATTTCCAGGAAGCCATTTTGCACTCTTGAGTGAGCACCCGCTGCACCTCATGCAAGGTAGGAAGAGCCTGCGTACGTCACCCTCCCATGATGTGGTCAGCACGTCAACTGCATGGGCAGGGCGCCAGATAACATCCTGTGCGCTGCTGAGCTGAGCTGGGGCGCGGCCACCTGTCTGCACCAGCAGCACCATGTCGCTCATGGTCGTCAGCCTGGCGTGTTTTGGTGAGTCCCGGAAGGGAATCGACGGAGGAAGCGCTGGGGTGGAGATCTGGGCCTGGAGGGGAGATCTGGACCTGGAGGTTGAGTTATGGGCCTGGAGTGGAGATATGATCCTGGAGTGGAGATCTGAGCCTGGAGTGGAGATATGGGCCTGGGTGGAGATATGAGCCCGGAGTGGAGATCTGGGCCTGGAGTGGAGATATGATCCTGGAGTGGAGATCTGGGCCTGGAGTGGAGATATGGGCCTGGGGTGGAGATATGATCCTGGAGTGGAGATCTGGGCCTGGAGTGGAGATATGATCCTGGAGTGGAGATCTGGGCCTGGAGTGGAGACATGGGCCTGGGGTGGAGATATGATCCTGGAGTGGAGATCTGGGCCTGGAGTGGAGATATGATCCTGGAGTGGAGATCTGGGCCTGGAGTGGAGATATGGGCCTGGGGTGGAGATATGATCCTGGAGTGGAGATCTGGGCCTGGAGTGGAGATATGGGCCTGGGGTGGAGATAGGAGCCTAGAAGGGAGATATGGGTTTGGAGTGGAGATATGGGCCTGGAGTGCACATATGGGCCTGGCGGGGAGATATGGGTTTGGAGCGGAGATATGGGCCTGGAGGGGAGATATGGGCCTGGAGTAGAGATATCAGCATGGAGTGGACATATGGGCCTGTTGTGTAGATCTAGGCCTGGGGTGCAGATCTGGATCAGGAGGCTTGGTCTCTGCACAGCTGAGATCCCTGTTGCGGGGGCAGGTGGGCAGCCAGGGTGAGTTTACCTTCAGCCCAGCAAGGGCCTGGCTGCCCAGATGCACAGCCCCGTGGGGGCAGCACGGGAGACCCTGGTTTGCCTGCAGATGGATCATCCATCATGATCTTTCTTTCCAGGGTTCTTCTTGGTCCAGAGGGCCTGTCCACACACGGGTGAGTCCTTCCCCAAACCTTAGGGTGTCATCTCCCCACCTAAGAGGATTTTCCTGAAACAGGAGGGAAGTCCTATCAGACAGTCTCTCATAAACTAAGAAGGGGGGACCCTGGGGTGCTCGGCTCACACTTCTGACCTCGTCCTCTCTGGCCTTTCTTACCCTTGGCTGACACAAGCTCTGTGAAGACCGGGGTGAGCTTGGGGTGCTCCAAGCTGAGGTGTGCAGGGAGGAAGTGGTGTCAGCGACTAAGGAAGGGAGGGAAGCAGTGCTAGGAACAGCAGGTCCTCTGAGGACACAGGTGTAACTCACACCCTCCAGTGTTTCCATGGCGGTCAGGGCTGCAGTGTGGCTGCTGTCATTCTACCAGAAGAGGTGGGGAAACCACAGCCATGACCCTGACATTCCAAATCTCTGATGGGGACTCAGTTCATGCACTGGCTGATATTCCATTCACAAAGGACATGCCCTCCATGCCGTGTCCACTTTGTGTTGTTTTATGTGAGTGATCTTGAAGTGTTAAAATCTAGTAAGAGTCCCTTATTCAGCACTTGTTCAAAGTTCTCAGCTGACACCTTTGTTGTAGGGAGATGCCAGGTCTATGTGGGATGGGTCCCTCCTGTAGCCCTGGATACCCAGGTGCGGTAGCAGCCTTAGAAACATGGAAAGGGGAAGAATCTTCTGAGTACACGGAGGGAGGGGCGGCTCCACATCCTCCTCTCTAAGGCGGCCCCTCCTTTTCCCCCAGGTGGTCAGGACAAGACCTTCTTGTTTGCCCGGCCTAGCGCTGTGGTGCCTCAGGGAGGACACGTGACTCTTCGGTGTTACTATCGTGATGGACTTAACAACTTTACCAACTTCACTCTGTACAAAGACGACAGAAGCCACGTTCCCGTCTTCCACAGCCGAATATTCCAGGAGAGCTTCCTCATGGGCCCTGTGACCCCGGCACACGCAGGGACCTACAGATGTCGGGGTTCATACCCGCACTCCCCCACTGAGTGGTCGGCACTCAGTGACCCCCTGGCGATCAGGGTCACAGGTCAGAGGGCTCCTGTCTGGGCTTCTCCTTGTCCCACCTCCTGAATCCCAGAGCTTCCGCTGGGGGTGTCCGTCAGGGTCCCATCACCCAGGACCTGACTGTCTTTGGGGTAAAGGGGTATTGAACTCAGGGAAAAGGGTGCTGTGATGGGAAGAATAACTATCCCCAATATGGCTACATTCTAATCCCTGGAGTCTGTGACTCTTTACGCTAAAGGACAGGGAACTGAAGGGGAAGATGGAGCTGAGGTTGTTGTGAGTTGACCTTGAGATGGGGAGAGGGCCTGGACTGTCCCACTGGGCTCAGTGGAATCCCAAGACACCAAACGAGAAGAGGCGGATGAGGAGAGTGGGGATTAGAGCAGCGTCGTGGGAGACTCCATCAGCCACTGTGGGCTTTGAAGGAGGAGGAAGGCCACGAGCCACAATGGCAGGTGGCCTCTACAGACTGGAGAAGTGAAGAGAACTGCTCCGCTGAGTCTCCGTGGTTAGGAAACCAAACAACGATAGCCGGGCATGGTGGTGGGCACGAGTAAACCAACGACTGGATTCAATCGCTTGAATCTGGGAGGAAGTTGCAGTGAGCCAAGACCACACAACTACACTCCAGCCTGGGTGAAAAAGTGACACTCTGTCTCAAAAATCAATTAATTAATCAATTAATTAAAGAAAACAAACAAGGAGAAGGTTGGCAACCCCGAGATCAGAAAGGACGGGACGCTGATGCCACCACCAGGCTCCATCCACATAGGGAGGGGTCGATGCTCCTGGAACCAGCACCAGGAGCCACCCTGTGGAAGCTGGCACCATGGAGAAGGCACAGGCATGGCAGGAGAGGCTCCCAATCCCCACCAGGAACAGGGAATGTGGACACTGGTGCCTGCCTTACTGATCAGTTCATTCCTCCCGCCAGGGACTCCAGTTTGTCCAAAAGAGATTGAACCAGGCTGCTAAGAGCCTGGACATGCAGCCTGCCTGGATCCTCTTCCAGCCCCACATAGACAGCAGGAAACAGATTAGTGGGAAACACATACAACAGCCTAAGAGATGAAGCTGAGCCCAGTGGGAAGGGCGTCCGAGGCTACTAGAGACAGACGGACAGAGAATAGGGAGGGACACAGATGAAGGGAACTGCACCAGGGGATAAAAGACAGAGGGACACAGAGAGGGAGGAGAGAGACAGACAGCCGGGAGGGGAACCCTCACTCGTTCCAGGTGCCATGGATATGATGACAAAGGGAGACGCCTTCTAAACTCACAACCTCTCTTTCTAGGAGTCCACAGAAAACCTTCCCTCCTGGCCCTCCCAGGTCCCCTGGTGAAATCAGGAGAGACGGTCACACTACAATGTTCTTCAGATATGGTGTTTGAGCACTTCTTTCTGCACAGTGAGGTGAACTTTGAGAAGCCCTTGCACCTTGTTGGAGAGCTCCACGGTGGGGGTTCCCAGGCCAACTATTCCATCAATTCCACGACGTCTGACCTTGCAGGGACCTACAGATGCTACGGTTCTGTCACTCACTCCGACTATGTGTTGTCAGCTCCCAGTGACCCCCTGGACATCGTGATCACAGGTGAGAGTGTCCGGACATTCTTCTCATTGTCACTGGGACACAGAGTGAATGATCCAGGACTTGGAATCCCCAGGTGGTCATGAGGAAGATGAGTGTGGGATTCTTATGGAGAGAGACTCACTTGGGGAGGTCTGTACCAACAGAGACAGAGAAACAGTAGACACAAGTACAGACCAGGTGTCATAACAGAGGACAGACACAGGGGCCACACAGGGAGGTAGAAAAGAGAGAAAGAGTTAAAGGGGACACTCAGACACAGACATGTCCCAGAGACAGTCGTCCTTCTGTGCTGACGTTGCTCAGAGACTTGGCACAGATTAGAAATTTCATTTCTGTTTTACCTCCACAAAGCGTTTCTACCAGGAGAACCCAAGGACACCCATATTTCTGTCCTGAGTCAGCCCCTGTGGCCTCAGACCTTGTGGCACCTACAGATGCCGTGTTTGTTCTGACACCTCTGCCTTCTGTGCAGTGGAGAGTCATTGTCCCAGGATATCATGGCCCCAGAACACCAACCCCTGTATGCTGTGTGTACTTGGGGTCCCCGCACTGGATTCTGAGGCTCATATTCCACATAATCCTACATATGATCGATTCCTGAGAGACACAGAGAGAAATCAGGAACATCAAAAAGCAAAGACATAAACACACAGAGAATGATCCAGAGGAAGGGGACTGAGAGACACACAGACACATAAAGAGATAGAAGAGAGGGCAGAGGAGTGGAGAGAATGATGGAAGGGAGCAGAGAAAAGCTCCAAAATCAGAACCCTGAGGGAGGGGCACAAAGACAGAGATAGATAAAGATGTCGGGATGGATTGCAGAGATTCCAAATAGAACTAGAGAGACTGAGAGGCAGAGAAAGACAAGGAGATGGAGAGAGACAGATGTTAGATGGGTAGATAGATATAGATAGATGATAAATAGGTAGATGATAGGTAGTGGATGGGTTATAGATACTTAGACAGCGATTGATACATGATACATAGAGCTGGTGATGATAGATTAGATAGATAGATAGATAGATAGATAGATAGATAGATAGATAGATAGATAAATGGATCGATAGATAGATAGGTAGAGAGACACATAGATAGATACGTAGATGATACATAGACAGAGAGGCAGACAGATAGAGAGGGAATAGACAGATGATATATAGATATAGATAATAGATAGATGGTGGATATAGACAGACAATTGATAGAGAGAGAGATACATGATACATAGATATAGATTACAGATAGATAATTGATAGATTGACAGGTGGCAGATAGCTAGATCAATCGATAGATAATAGATAGAAATGTGCAGAAGGTTATGAACAAGACAGAAAGTGAGAAACTCAGAATTAAAGAAAAAGGAAGATCACGTCAACAATCCAAGGAGGATCAGAGAGAAGAAAACAATACAAAAAGGGAAAACACACCTCAGGCTGGGGAAGTGAGGTCAGAGACCTAGAGAGACAGAGAAGGTGGAAGGAGGAAACAGACATGAAGAGAGACGGGGTGGAGGGTGACAGAGAGCATTAGGTCATAGATCAGAGGAGTGAGTTCTCAGCTCAGATGTGAGGGGAGCTGTGACAGGGAAGAACCTCCCTGAAGAAACTGCCTCTTCTCCTTCCAGGTAAATATGAGAAACCTTCTCTCTCAGCCCAGCCGGGCCCCACGGTTCAGGCAGGAGAGAACGTGACCTTGTCCTGCAGCTCCCAGAACTCGTTTGACATGTACCATCTATCCAGGGAGGGGGAGGCTCGTGAACTTAGTCTCTCTGCGGTGCCAAGCGTCAATGGAACATTCCAGGCCGACTTCCCTCTGGGCCCTGCCACCCACGGAGGAACCTACAGATGCTTCGGTTCTTTCCGTACCGCACCCTACCAGTGGTCAGACCCGAGTGACCCACTGCCCGTTTCTGTCACAGGTGAGGAAACCCCATGCCTGTCCCATGTCTTCTGATCCCAGAGCCATAGCTGAGGAACTTCCTGCTGATGATGGAGAGAAGCATGGACAGGTTCAGAGAGAAGACCAAGCTTCGGTGTGAGGGCGGGATCAGGACGCAGGATGGCAGAGAGGGCACCTCCAAACCCTCCTGCATGGCCTGCGTGGTGTTCCACGGTCAGGGTTCCAGGCACCCAGGCAGATGGAGAAACTGGTCAGGACAGACCCAGAGGAGGGAGACTGGGCTCAGTTTGGGGAGATCAGAGGTTCCCTCAGCCCCTCAATCTTACTCATTTCCCAGAAGCCCACCCTGGCCTCTCACTCACACAGACATATCATCACCAGGAACCCTTACACCCTTTCCTTTTCATTTGAAAAAATAATTGTTGAGGTTAAAAATACCTATAAAATTGTCCACCTTTACCATTTTTAAGTGTAAAGTCTAGTGGTCATAAATACATTTATATTCTGTTCTGGTTTTTGTTTTGTGTTGTTTTTACCCTCCACCCTCCACCATTACCTTCCTGGCCTCTGGTAGCCACCATTCTACTCTCTACCTTCTTGAGATCCACTTTAGAGCTCCTGCATAAGGGTGAGAAATGGGAATCTTTCTAATGAGCTGCAGTTCCATCCATGTGGCTGCAAATGTCAGGATGGTATTGTCTCTATGGATGAGTAGTCTCCACTGTGTGTATGTACTACATTCTCTCTATCCGTTCACCCACTGAGGGGCAGGTAGGTGGACTCCACATCTTGGCTACTGTGAACTGTGCTGGAACAGTCATGGGAGTGCAGATAGAACTTCCATACACTGAAGTCTTTTCCTTTGGATGTAAACCCAGTAGTGAATTTGTGAATACTATGAAAATTCTCTTTTTAGTCTTTTGCTTGGTTTTTGTTTGGTTTTTGTTTTTGAGGCAGAGCTTTCCTCTGTAGCCCAGGCTGGCGTGCAAGTGACACAATCTAGGCTCATTGCAACCTCCTGGGAGGCAGAGGCCTCCTGGAATCAAATGATTCTTCTGCCTCAGCCTCCCTGGGAGCTGGGATTACAGGTGCACGCCACAACGCCTAGCTACGTTTCGTATTTTTTAGTACAGACAGGGTTCCCCCATGTTGAACAGGCTGCTCTCAAACTCCTGACCTCAAGCAAGGTGCCCACCTCACTCTCCGAAACTGCTGGGATTACAGGCATGAGCCACCATGCCCAGCCTCTTTTTAGTTTCTTAAAGAACTTCCATAGTTTTCTGCTTAATGGCTGTACTAATTTACCTTCCTACCAACAGGGTTGGTAGGATTCTCCTTTCTCTACCATCTTGCCAGCATTTGTTTTCACTGTCTTGCAGATAAAAGCCATTTTAATGGGGTGAGATGAAAATTCATTGTGATTTTAATTTGTATTTCTCTAATAATGAGTGATACTGAACAGTGTTTCATACACATGATGGCCATTTATATGTTTTGTTTGTGGAGAAATGCCTGTTCATGTCTTTAGTTCATTTTTTAGTTAAATTATTTGTTTTATTGAGTTATGTGAGTTTCTTATATTTCCAGTTATAAATCCCGTCTCAGATGCATAGTTTGCAAATATTTGCTCCCATTCTGTGGGTTGTCTCTTCACTTTGTTGGTTATTTGTTTTGCAGTGCAGAAGCTGCTTAGTTTGATATAATCCCTGTCGTCTGTTTTTTGCTTTGATTACTTGTGTTCTGAGGTTTTAAACAAAATGTCCGTTCTCAAACAAATGTCCTGAAGCATTTGCCCAATATTTTCTTCTACGTGTTTCATAGGTTCAGGACTTAGACTCATGTATTTAATCCATTTGGATTTGACGTTCCTGAATGGGGAGAGGTACAGGTGCAGTTTCATTCCCTGCATGCAGATAACCCGTTTTCCCCGCATCGATTATTGAAAAGACTGTCCTTTCCTGATTGTAGGTTCTTGACACTTTTGTCAAAACGCATTGGATTGGCTGGGCATGGTGGCTCACACCTGCAATCCCAGCACTTTCAGAGGCCAAGGTGGGTGGATCACCTGAGACCAGGAGTTCCAGGCCCGCCTGGCCAACATAGTAAAACCCTGTCTCCACTAAAAGTACAAAAATTAGCTGAGCATGGTGGTCAGCACCTGTCATACCACTACTCAAGAGTCTGAGGCAAGAGAATTGCTTGAATTCAGGAGACAGAGGTTACTGTGAGCCGAGATTGCACCTCTGCACCCCAGCCTGGTTAACAGAGCAAGATTCCATCTCAAAAAAAAAAAAAAGAAAAGAAAAAAAACCATTGAATGTAGACGGATAGATTATATCTGTGTTCTTCATTTTTCTCCATTGTTCTATGCACTTTTCTTTATGCCAGCATCATGCTGTTTTGCTTACTACAGCTCTGTAACATATTTTTAAGTCAGGTAATGTGATGTTCCTGTTTTCTCTCTATATCTTAAAGTCTCGAGACAATGGGTAACACATACAAAAATTATGGAGAAGAGGATCCCAGGACTCCCAGAGCCCAGTGTTGGATAACAGAGTGTTGGCCGTGAACCAACCTCAAAGATTTCCCTTGAGTAGAGGACAGGCACCCTCATTTCCTCACCTCTCTCCTGCCTCTGTTCTAGGAAACCCTTCACGTAGTTGGCCTTCACCCACTGAACCAAGCTCCAAAACCAGTGAGTAAAGAATCCCTCTTATCTCTGCTTTTGGAAACCTGGGGAGGTGGAAGCCTTGGATTCAAGCCTTGGCTCAGCACCTCCCAGCTCTGACCGTGGGCCTGTCTTCCACCATCTCTCTGAACTCCAGACACTCCAACAGCAAAAGGGATCTGGGCCCAGCACAGGGCTCAGTGAAGTCTCTTCATCTCTAATTTTCTGTAGCTGAGACCTCCTACAAGCTGAAAGAATGATTGCAAATCTGACATCCTTCTCAGGAAAAATGCAGTGTTCTCCCTGTATTCCTAACTGGAGGATAAATTCCTGGGGGCTTGAAAGAGGGAAGGGAAGGGAACATCTAATGAGGGTGAGGTGTTTTAGAGAAGTTCCACTTGCCAAGGAATGAACTCCTGTGGGTCATGAGGCAACCCTGGCTGACTCAGCAGAGCAAGAGCCTTGCAGTAAAGAGCCTTGCACGCACACTCCGACTCACTGACTCATTCAGCCATGGCCCCATGCTCAGGCTGTGCAGTTAGAATCCTTTTCTATTGTTGCCATAACAAATTTCCACAAAATTGGTGCATGAAAACAAAACGGCTTTTTAATTATCTTACAGTGCTGTAGCTCAAAGGATGAAATGCACCTCACTGGGCTAAAATCAAGGTGACAGCAAGGCTGCCTTCCCTCCGAAGGTTCCAGGCGAGAATCTGCTCTTCATATATCCCAGTTTCTAGAGGCTCCCACGTTCCTTGGCTCCTGGTCCCCTTCCTCCTTCCTCAAAACAGAGCAGGAGAAAGCTGGGTCTCCCGACATCAGGCCGCTTGTCCTAAGGAGACATTCCACATGGTTACCTGTCAATCAAGAAACAAGAGACAATCCATAAGAAGGAACTGCTATGATTAGCTTCTTATTGGAGTCTCTTCTTCCTCCAGGTAACCCCAGACACCTGCATGTTCTGATTGGGACCTCAGTGGTCATGATCCTCTTCACCATCTTCTTCTTTCTCCTGCATCGCTGGTGCTCCAACAAAAAGAGTAAGTCTCACGAAGCAGAGGCCAGAGTCTTCAGGGCCGTGTGGGGAGGAAGGATGAGGAGGGATGGGAGCACGTAGGTGTGTGTTCCTCACCGGCAGGATGGTCTCTGGCCCAAGGCAGGAGCCACAGAGGCAGAGCTTTCTAGAGAGAGTACCAGACACCCTGTCCCTGCCTTCAGCTCACAGACCATTGCCTGATTCTCAACTGTATCCTCATGTCCCTGCAGCCACTGACATCCAGGAGAAGGTTCCATGACAGGCAGAAAGTCGGAGACAAAATCAATGGGATGCCAACTGAGAGCCGTTCATGGGAAGGGGTCTTGAACTCAGAGAGACAGAATGTCTGACCCTGGCTGTTGGCAGCTGAGGGACCTCAGGCGTCTACGGCCTCCCCGTGTGTGTTGGACTCTGCACATGAAATGAGGACCCAGACGTGCCCTCCCAGCTGTTTTGATGCCTTTTGTCTCCTACAGATGCTGCTGTAATAGACCAAGAGCCTGCGGGGGACAGAACAGTGAACAGGGAGGTAGGTCCTCCTCGGCCCAGAGTCGTGGATCGAATCTCATTCCCTAATAGTCCTGAAGAATGTGAGCCCCTCCCTCACTCAACATTTCCCTCTCTCCAGGACTCTGAAGAACAAGACCCTCAGGAGGTGACATACGCACAGTTGGATCACTGCGTTCTCACACAGGGAAAAACCACTCGCCCTTCTCAGAGGCCCAAGACACCCCCAACAGATACCAGCGTGTACACGGAGCTTCCAAATGCTGAGTCCAGATCGAAAGTTGTCTCCTGCCCATGAGCACCACCGTCAGGCCTTCAAGGGGTCTTCCAGGGAGACAACAGCCCTGTCTCAAAACCGGCTTCACAGCTCCAATGTACCAGCAGCTGGAATCTGAAGGTGTGAGTCTGCATCTTAGAGCATCGCTCTTCCTCACACCATGAATCTGAACGTGCCTCTCTCTTGCTTACAAATGTCTAAGGTCCCCACTGCCTGCTGCAGAGAAAACACACTCCTTTGCTTAGCCCACAATTATCCATTTCTCTTGACCCCTGCCCACCTCTCCAACCTACCTGGCTTACTTCCTAGTCCTACTGGAGGCTGCAGTCACACTGAGGAACTCACAGTTCCAAACATACAAGAGGCTCCCTCTTAACACGGCACTTAGACTCATGCTGTTCCACCTTCCCTCATGCTATTCCACCTGCCCCCAGACTATCTTTGAGCCTTCTGTCAGCAGTGAAACTTATAAACTTTTTTTATCATTTCAATGTAGCTCTCTCCTCTTCAAATAAACACATCTGCCCTCATCCTTTAGGTAATGTGACTCTTTATTCGCCGAAAGTTTCTGGTGTTATCATTACTATGTCCGTATAGCCCCATATGTTCTCCACTGGGTTCTCACCCCTGGACTCTGAGTTTCTGGAAGCAGGTGGAGCCTGATTTCTGTCTGGAAGTCCAATTTCCATCCAACGATGCAGCACATAGAAGGTTGCAAGGATCATGAATCAGATGAACAAGTGATATTCTTACTCTCTGCAGACCTGGAAAGCTGGCAGAGCCATTCCAAGATGAAACATCTGTAGAGTCATAGGCCTTGTTAGTCTCATCTCCACAGGGACACATGTCTACACATCATCTTCATACTATAAATACACAGTCGCTCCTCCAGATCTGTGGGGTTTAGAGGTGTTTGTTGAACCAACTATAAATCAAAAATATTCAGAGAAAAAATCCAAAAAATTTCAAAAAACAAAACTATGTTGAATGGACACAAATGGAATGGTGTGTAGGCTGTGTCAGGAATTATAAGTAATCTAGAGATGATTTCATGTATACAGGAGGATGAACATGGGTTATATGCAAACGCTCTGCCATTTTATGTAAGAGGCTTGAGCACCTGCAGATTGTGGTATCTGAGCGGAGATCCTGAAACCAATCACCCACGAATAGTGAAGGACGACTGTATCTAACTTTTATTTCTCAATTTTAAATATAAATCATAAAAAATTTACAGCAACAAGATAAAAAACAAGAAGTGGTTTATAGTGTGAGAGTACGTTTAGATTTATTTTTTTCTATGCGTAACCCTTGGGCCCATGTTATCTATGGAGAAGACATTCTATTCCTCCTTAAACCACACGGCAGGCTTTGTCAATTCTAACGGGACTGTGTGTTCACGGATGTATTTTAGAGACTGTTTTCCGATAAGGGGCTCTCTGCGTTCACTCTCTTGAGGATGCTGCACATTCCGTAGGCTTTTACAAACCCTTACAATTTGGTACCTGGAGTCCTCTAGTTTCTTATTATAGGCTATTTGCTAGGCTTTTTCTATATTTCTTCAGGCAGAGTCTCGCTCTGTCGCCCAGGCTGGACTGCAGTGGCACAATCTCGGCTCACTGCAACTTCCGCCTCTCAGGTTCAAGCGATTCTCCTGCCTCAGCCTCTTGAGTAGCTGGCATTACAGGTGCCCACCACCAGGCATGGCTAATTTTTGTATGTTTAGCAGAGACATGGTTTCTCTAAGTTGGCCAGGGAGGTCTCGAACTTCCAACCTCCGTTGATCCGCCCACCTCGGCTTCCCAAAGTCCTGGGGGACACTTGATTTTTTATAGCATTGTGTTACTGGATATTTCCATACAATTTAAAACGAGGGAGGCAGAGAGACAGACAGAGAGCGAACCATGTGCTGGGACTCTGGAATCTCAGGTCATGAGACAAATTGTAGATAAAGTGACAAAAATCCAGAATTGACATGTTGTGGGTTTTGCTGATGAAGAACAGTTTAAGATTGTAAATAATTGCATAATCCTTCCCTGGGTATTTAAATCATTTAAACTGGTTCTGCTGTCATACTAGAAATACAAGCATGAAACATCCTAATGGTTTATTCACAATTGCTCTGACAACGTTCATAATACCTATTAGATATTTTACATATTACACACTAAGAAGAGTTTGAAACACAGATAAAAACAACAAAAATACATGAAAAGTCTTTCTCGTCAGCACAGATTTTAGTCACCTCGTGTCCGGGAGGTTGGATCTGTGACGTGTTTTGAGCTGGTCATAGTGAAGGACACAAGGTGTCAGTTCTAGTGAGAACCATTTCCAGGAAGCCATTTTCCACTCTTGAGTGAGCACCCGCTGCACCTCATGCAAGGTAGGAAGAGCCTGCGTACGTCACCCTCCCATGATGTGGTCAGCACGTCAACTGCATGGGCAGGGCGCCAGATAACATCCTGTGCGCTGCTGAGCAGAGCTGGGACGCGGCCGCCTTTCTGCACCGGCAGCACCATGTCGCTCATGGTCGTCAGCGTGGCGTGTGTTGGTGAGTCCCGGAAGGGAATCGAGGGAGGAAGCGCTGGGGTGGAGATCTGGGCCTGGAGGGGCAATCTGGACCTGGAGGTTGAGTTATGGGCCTGGAGTGGAGATATGATCCTGGAGTGGAGATCTGGGCCTGGAGTGGAGATATGATCCTGGAGTGGAGATATGGGCCTGGAGTGGAGATATGATCCTGGAGGGGAGATCTGGACCTGGAGGTTGAGTTATGGGCCTGGAGTGGAGATATGATCCTGGAGTGGAGATCTGGGCCTGGAGTGGAGATATGGGCCTGGAGTGGAGATATGTTCCAGGAGTAGAGATTGGGTCTGGAGTGGACATAGGAGCCTGGAAGGGAGATATGGGTTTGGAGTGGAGATATGGACCTGGAGTGGAGATACGGGCCTGGAGGGGAGATATGAGCCTGGAGTGCAGATATGAGCCTGGAGAGGAGATATGGGCCTGGGGTGGAGATATGGGCCTGGAGTGGAGATATGGGCCTGGAGTGGAGATATGGACCTGGATTAGAGATAGGATCCTGGAGTAGAGACATGAGCGTGGAGTGGAGTTACGGGCCTGCAGTGGAGATACGGGTCTAGAGTGGAGATATGGGCCTGGGCTGGAGATCTGGGCCTGGAGTGGAGATAGGAGCCTGGAGTGGAAATATGTTCCTGGAGTAGAGATATGAGTCTGGAGTGGAGATATGGACCTGGAGTGGAGATCTGGGCCTGGAGGGGAGATATGAACCTTGAGGGGAGATATGGGTTTGGAGTGGAGATATGAGCCTGGAGTGCAGATATGAGCCTGGAGAGGAGACATGGGCCTGGGGTGGAGATAGGGGCCTGGAGTGGAGATAGGAGCCTGGAGGGGAGATATGAGCCTGGAGGGGAGATATGGGTTTGGAGCAGAAATATGGGCCTGGAGAGGAGATCCGGGCCTGGAGTGGAGATATGAGCCTGGAGAGGAGATAGGGGCCTGGGGTGGAGATAGGGGCCTGGAGTGGAGATAGGAGCCAGGAGTGGAGATAGGGTCCTGGAGTAGAGATATGAGACTGGAGTGGAGATAAGGGCCTGGAATGGAGACATGGGCCTGGAATTGTGATATGAGCCTGGAGTGGAGATATGGGCCTGGATTGGAGATATGGGCCTGGGGTGGAGATAGGATCCTGAAGTGGAGATATGAGCATGGAGAGGAGATATGAGCCTGGAGTGGAGATATGGGCCTGGGGTGGAGATATGAGCCTGGCATGGAGGGATGGGCCTGGAGTGGAGATATGAGCCTGGAGTGGAGATACAGGTCTGGAGTGGAATTATGGGCCTGGAGTGGAGATATGAGCCTGGAGGGGAGATAGGAACCTGGAGGGGAGATATGAGCCTGGAGTGGAGATATGGACCTGGGGTGGAGATAGGAGCCTGGAAGGGAGATATGGGTTTGGAGTGGAGATATGGGCCTGGAGTGCAGATATGAGCCTGGAGGGGAGATATGGGTTTGGAGCAGAGATATGGGCCTGGTGTAGAGATATCAGCATGGAGTGGACATGTGGGCCTGTTGTGTAGATCTAGGCCTGGGGTGTAGATCTGGATCAGGAGTCTGGGTCTCTGCACAGCTGAGATCTCTGCTGCGGGGGCAGGTAGGCAGTCAGGGTGAGTTTACCTTCAGCCCAGCAAGGGCCTGGCTGCCCAGACGCACAGCCCAGTGGGGGCAGCAGGGGAGGCCCTGGTTTGCCTGCAGATGGATCATCCATCATGATCTTTCTTTCCAGGGTTCTTCTTGATCCAGACGACTTGTCCATACACGGGTGAGTCCTTCCCCAAACCTTAGGGTGTCATCTCCTCACCTAAGAGGATTTTCCTGAAACAGGAGGGAAGTCCTGTCAGACAGTCTCTCATACAATAAGAAGGGGGGACCCTGAGGTGCTCGGCTCACACTTCTGACCTCGTCCTCTCTGGCCTTTCTTACCCTTGGCTGAGTCAAGCTCTGTGAAGACCGGGTTGAGCTTGGGGTGCTCCAAGCTGAGGTGTGCAGGGAGGAAGTGGTGTCAGCGACTGAGGAAGGGAGGGAAGCAGTGCTAGGAACAGCAGGTCCTCTGAGGACAAAGGTGTTACTCACACCCTCCAGTGTTTCCATGACGGTCAGGGCTGCAGTGTGGCTGCTGTCATTCTACCAGAAGAGGTGGGGAAACCACAGCCATGACCCTGACATTCCATATCTTCTGATGGGGGATCAGTTCATGCACAGGCTGATATTCCATTCACAAAGGACATGCCCTCCATGCCGTGTCTACTTTGTGTTGTTTCATGTGAGTTATCTTGCAGTATTAAAATCTAATAAGAGTCCCTTATTCAGCACTTGTTCAAAGTTCTCAGCTGACACCTTTGTTGTAGGGAGATGCCATGTCTATGTGGGATGGGTCCTTCCTGTAGCCCTGGACACCCAGGTGCGGTAGGAGCCTTAGAAACATGGAAAGGGGAAGAATCTTCTGAGCACAGGGAGGGAGGGGCGGCTCCACATCCTCCTCTCTAAGGCGGCCCCTCCTTTTCCCCCAGGTGGTCAGGACAAGACCTCCCTGTCTGCCCGGCCCAGCGCTCTGGTGCCTCAGGGAGGACACGTGACTCTTCGGTGTCACTATCGTCGTGGGCTTTACAACTTTACCAACTTCACTCTGTACAAAGACGACAGAAGCCACGTTCCCATCTTCCCCGGCAGAATATTCCAGGAGAGCTTCCTCATGGGCCCTGTGACCCCGGCACACGCAGGGACCTACAGATGTCGGGGATCATACCCGCACTCCCCTACTGAGTGGTCGGCACTCAGCGACCCCCTGGCGATCAGGGTCACAGGTCAGAGGGCTCCTGTCAGGGCTTCTCCTTGTCCCACCTCCTGAATCCCAGAGCTTCCGCTGGGGGTGTCCGTCAGGGTCCCATCACCCAGGACCTCACTGTCTTTGGGGTAAAGGGGGATTGAACACAGGGAAATGGGTGCTGTGATGGGAAGAATAACTGTCCACAATATGGCTACATTGTAATCCCTGGAGCCTGTGACTCTTTATGCTATAGGGCAGGGGACTGAAGGGGAAGATGGAGCTCAGGTTGTTGTGAGTTGACCTTGAGATGGGGAGACGGCCTGGACTGTCCCACTGGGCTCAGTGGAATCACAAGGCACCAAACGAGAGAAGGAGGAGAGGGGAGTGGGGATTAGAGCAGCGTCGTGGGAGACTGCACCAGCCACTGTGGGCTTTGAAGGTGGAGGAAGGCCACGATCCACAATGGCAGGTGGCCTCTACGGGCTGGAGAAGTCAAGAGAACTGCTCCGCTGAGTCTCCAGAGGGAACGCAGCCCTGTAGATGACTGGATTTTAGCCCAGGGAGGACTGGATCCAATTTCTGTCTCCAGAAGTGGAAGGGTCAGTGTGTTCTCTCCTGCTGCCATGTTTGGGATAATTTTCTGCCGCAGCAACAGGAAACCAACACAGGAATCAGGTCAAGGACGAGTTAGGAAACCAAACAAGGATAGCCGGGCATGGTGGGGGCACGAGTAAACCAACGACTGGATTCAATTGCTTGAATCCGGGAGGCAGAAGTTGCAGTGAGCCAAGACCACACCACTACACTCCAGTCTGGGTGAAAAAGTGACACTCTGTCTCAAAAATCAATTAATTAATCAATTAATTAAAGAAACGAAACAAGGAGAAGGTTGGCAACCCCGAGATCAGCAAGAGCACAATGCTGATGCCACCACCAGGCTCCATCCACATAGGGAGGGGTCAATGCTCCTGGAACCAGCACCAGGAGCCACCCTGTGGAAGCTGGCACCATGGAGAAGGCAGAGGCATGGCAGGAGAGGCTCCCAATCCCCACCAGGAACAGGGGGTGTGGACACTGGTGCCTGCCTTACTGATCAGTCCATTCCTCCTGCCAGGGACTCCAGTTTGTCCAAAACAGATTGAACCAGGCTGCTAAGAGCCTGGACATGCAGCCCGCCGTGGTTCCTCTTCCACTCCGGAAAGAGATGAGTGGGAAACAGATACAACAGCCTAAGAGATGAGGCTGAGCCCAGTGGGAAGGGCGTCCTAGGCTACTAGAGACAGACGGACAGAGAAGAGGGAGGGACACAGATGGAGGGACCTGCACCAGGGGATAAAAGACAGGGAGACACAGAGAGGGAGGAGACAGACAGACAGCCGGGAGGGGAACCCTCACTCGTTCCAGGTGCCATGGATATGATGACAAAGGGAGACGCTTTCTAAATCACAACCTCTCTTTCTAGGAGTCCACAAAAAACCTTCCCTCCTGGCCCTCCCAGGTCCCCTGGTGAAATCAGGAGAGACGGTCACCCTACAATGTTCGTCAGATACCGTGTTTGAGCACTTCTTTCTGCACCGTGAGGTGACGTTTGAGGAGCCCTTGCACCTTGTTGGAGAGCGCCATGGTGGGGGTTCCCAGGTCAACTATTCCATCAATTCCACGACGTCTGACCTTGCAGAGACCTACAGATGCTACGGTTCTGCCACTCACTCCCCCTATGTGTTGTCAGCTCCCAGTGACCCCCTGGACATCGTGATCACAGGTGAGAGTGTCAGGACATTCTTCTCATTGTCACTGGGACACAGAGTGAATGATCCAGGACTTGGAAGCCCCGGGTGGTCATGAGGAAGATGAGTGTGGGATTCTTATGGAGAGAGACTGACTTGGTGAGGTCTGTACCAACAGAGACAGAGAAACAGGAGACACAAGTACAGACCACGTGTCATAACAGAGGACAGACACAGGAGCCATACAGGGAGGTAGAAAAGAGAGAAAGAGTTAAAGGGGACACCCAGACACACAGACATGTCCCAGAGAGAGGTGTCCTTCCATGCTGACTTTGCTCAGATACCTGGCACAGGTTAGAAATTTCATTTCTGTTTCCCTCCACAAAGTGTTCTCTACCAGGAGAACCCAAGGACACCCATATTTCTGTCCTGAATCAGCCCCTGTGGCCTTAGGCCTTGTGGCGCCTACAGACGCCATGTTGATTCTGACACCTCTGCCTTCCATGCAGTGAAAAGTCATCGTCCCAGGATATCATGGCCCCAGAACGCCAACCCCTGTATGCTGTGTGTACTTGGGGTCCCCAGATTGGATTCTGAGGCTCATATTCCAAATAACTACATATGATAGGATTCCTGAGAGACACAGAGAGAAATCAAGGACACCAAAAAGCAAGACCTAAACACATAGAATGATCCAGAGGAAGGAGATTGAGAGACTCACAGACACATAAAGAGAGAGGAAAGAGGGCAGAGGAGTGGAGAGAATGATGGAAGGGAGCAGAGAAATCCCTAAAATTAGGGCCCTGAGGGAGGGGCACAAGGAGAGACAAAGATGGAGATGTAGGGATCGATTGCAGAGATTTCAAAGAGAACTAGAGAGAATGAGAGGCAGAGAAAGACAGAGAGATGGAGAGAGACAGCTGAGAGATGGACAGAGAGATATAGTTAGATGATAATAGGTAGATGGTAGATAACAGATAGGTTGTAGGTACATAGATGATGATTGATGGATTGATTGATAGACAGATGATACATAGAGATAATGATGATGAAGATAGACAGATGATACATAGAGATATAGAGGCAGACAGAGAGAGAGATAGATGATACACAGATATAGATAACACATAGGTGATTGATGGATAGAGAGCTAGATAGACAATTGATAGATACAGAGATAGATAGATGATACATAAATATAGATGATAGATAGATAATTTGTAGATAGACACCAAATAGATAAATAGATCGATAGATAATAGACAGAAATATGCAGAAAGTTGTGAACAGGAGAGAAAGTGAGAAACTCAGAATTAAAGAAAAAGGAAGATCAAGTCAACAACCCAAGGAGGGTCAGAAAGAATAAAACCATGCAAAAAGGGGAAACATTCCTCGGGGTGGGGAAGTGAGGTCAGAGACCTAGAGAGACAGACAAGGCAGAAGGAGAAAATAGACATGAAGAGAGAAGGGGCTGGAGGGTGAGAGAGAGCATTAGGCCATAGAGCGGGGGAGTGAGTTCTCAGCTCAGATGTGAGGGGAGCTGTGACAAGGAAGAACCTCCCTGAGGAAACTGCCTCTTCTCCTTCCAGGTCTATATGAGAAACCTTCTCTCTCAGCCCAGCCGGGCCCCACAGTGCAGGCAGGAGAGAACGTGACCTTGTCCTGCAGCTCCCAGACCTCGTTTGACATGTACCATCTATCCAGGGAGGGGGAGGCCAATGAACTTAGGCTCCCTGCAGTGTCAAGTGTCAATGGAACTTTCCAGGCCAACTTCCTTCTGGGCCCTGCCACCCACGGAGGGACCTACAGATGCTTCGGCTCTTACCGTGACTCTCCCTATGAGTGGTCAGACCCGAGTGACCCACTGTCCGTTTCCGTTACAGGTGAGGAAAGCCCATGTCTGTCCCATGTCTTATGACCCTAGAGCCATAATGCTGGGATTACAGACGTGAGCCACCATGCCCAGCCTCTTTTTAGTTTCTTAAGAACTTCCATACTTTTCTCCATAATGGCTGTACTCGTTTACATTCCTACCAACGGGGCACCAGGATTCTCCTTTCTCTACTATCTTGTTTTGCCGGTATTGCAGATAAAAGCCATTTTAATGGGGTGAGATGAAAATTCATTGTGATTTTAATTTGCATTTCTCTGATGATGAGTGAAACTGAACACTTTTTCACACACATGATGGTCATTTATATGTTTTGTTTGTGGAGAAATGTCTGTTCAAGTCTTTTGCTCATTTTTTAGTTAAATTTTACTTTATTGAGTTATGTGATCTTCTTATATTTCTAGTTATTAATCCTGTCTCAGATGCATAGTCTGCAAATATTGGCTCCCATTCTGTGGGTTGTCTCTTCACTTTGTTGTTTGCTTGTTTTGCAGTACAGAAGCTGCTTAGTTTGATGTAATCCCAATGGTCTGTTTATTGCTTTGATTATTTGTGTTTTTGAGGTTTCAAACAAAATGTCTCTTCTCAGACAAATGTCCTGAAGCACTTCCTCAATATTTTCTTCTACGTGTTTCATAGGTTCAGGCCTTAGACTCATGTATTTATTCCATTTTGATTTGGTTTTTGTGGATGATGAGACGTAGAGGTGCAGTTTCATTCCTCTGCATGGAGATAACCACTTTTCCCCACATTGTTTATTGAAAAGACTGTCCTTTCCTGATTGTAGCCTCCTGGCACCTTTGTCAAAATGCATTGGATTGGCAGGGCGGGCATGGTGGCTCACACCTGCAGTCCCAGCACTTTCAGAGGCCAAGGTGGGTAGATCACCTGAGACGAGGAGTTTGAGGCCCGCCTGGCCAACATAGTAAAACCCTGTCTCCACTAAAAGTACAAAAATTAGCTTAGCATTGTGGTCAGTGCCTGTAATACCACTACTCAAGAGTCTGAGGCAAAAGAATTGCTTGAACCCAGTAGACAGAGGTTGTTGGAACCGAGACTGCACCTCTGCAATCCAGCCTGAGTAACAGAGCAAGATTCCATCACAAAAAAAAAGAATGCCATTGAATGTAGATGCATGGATATATCTGTATTCTGCATTTCATTCCATTGTTCTATGCACCTTTCCTTATGCCAACGTCATGCTGTTTTGTTTACTACAGCTCTGTAACACATTTTTAAGTCAGGTAATGTGATGTTCCTGTTTTCTCTCTGTACCATAAACTCTCAAGACAATGGGCAACACATACAAAAATTATGGAGAAGAGGATCCCAGGACTCCCAGAGCCCAGTGTTGGATAACAGAGTGTTGGTCATGAACCAACCTCAAAGATTTCCCTTGAGTAGAGGACAGGCACCCTCATTTCCTCACCTCTCTCCCGTTTCTATTCTAGGAAACCCTTCACGTAGTTGGCCTTCACCCACTGAACCAAGCTCCAAAACCAGTGAGTAAAGAATCCCTCTTATCTCTGCTTTTGGAAACCTGGGGAGGTGGAAGCCTTGGATTCAAGCCTTGGCTCAGCACCTCCCAGCTCTGATTGTGGGCCTGTCTTCCACCATCTCTCTGAACTCCAGACACTCCAACAGCAAAAGGGATCTTGGCCCAGCACAGGGCTCCGTGAAGTCTCTTAATCTCTAATTTTCTGTAGCTGAGACCTCCTACAAGCTGAAAGAATGATTGCAAATCTGACATCCTTCTCAGGAAAAATGCAGTGTTCTCCCTGCATTCCTAACTGGAGGATAAATTCCTGGGGGCTTGAAAGAGGGAAGGGAAGGGAACATCTAATGAGGGTGAGGTGTTTTAGAGAAGTTCCACTTGCCAAGGAATGAACTCCTGTTGGTCATGAGGCAACCCTGGCTGACTCAGCAGAGCCAGAGCCTTGCAGTAAAGAGCCTTGCACGCACACTCCGACTCACTGACTCATTCAGCCATGGCCCCATGCTCAGGCTGTGCAGTTAGAATCCTTTTCTATTGTTGCCATAACACATTTCCACAAAATTGGTGGATGAAAACAAAACGGCTTTTTAATTATCTTACAGTGCTGTAGCTCAGAGGATGAAATGCACCTCACTGGGCTAAAATCAAGGTGACAGCAAGGCTGCCTTCCATCCGAAGGTTCCAGGCGAGAATCTGCTCTTCACATGTCCCAGTTTCTAGAGGCTCCCACGTTCCTTGGCTCCTGGTCCCCTTCCTCCTTCCTCAAAACAGAGCAGGAGAAAGCTGGGTCTCCCGCCATCAGGCCGCTTGTCCTAAGGAGACATTCCACATGGTTACCTGTCAATCAAGAAAGGAGAGACAATCCATAAGAAGGAAATGCTATGATTAGCTTCTTATTGGAGTCTCGTCTTCCTCCAGGTAACCCTAGACACCTGCATGTTCTGATTGGGACCTCAGTGGCCATGATCCTCTTCACCATCTTCTTCTTTCTCCTGCATCGCTGGTGCTCCAACAAAAAGAGTAAGTCTCACGAAGCAGAGGCCACAGACCTCAGGGACGTGGGGGGAAGCGGGATGGGAGCACGCAGGTGTGTGTTTCTCACCGGCAGGATGATCTCTGGCCCAAGGCAGGAGCCACAGAGGCAGAGCTTTCTAGAGAGAGCACCAGACACCCTGTCCCTGCCTTCAGCTCACAGACCATTGCCTGATTCTCAACTGTATCCTCATGTCCCTGCAGCCACTGACATCCAGGAGAAGGTTCCATGATAGGCAGAAAGTGGGAGACAGAATCAATGGGATGGAAATTGAGAGCCATTCATGGGAAGGGGTCTTGAACTCAGAGAAACAGAATGTCTGAGCCTCGCTGTTGGCAGCTGAGGCACCTGAGGTGTCTACGGCCTCCCCTGTGTGTTGGGCTCTGCACATGAAATGAGGACCCAGAAGTGCCCTCCCAGCTGTTTTGATGCCTTTTGTCTCCTACAGATGCTGCTGTAATGGACCAAGAGCCTGCGGGGGACAGAACAGTGAACAGGGAGGTAGGTCCTCCTCGGTCCAGCCTTGTGGATCGAATCTTATTCCCTACTAGTCCTGAAGAATGTGAGCCCCCTCCCTCACTCAACATTTCCCTCTCTCCAGGACCCTGATGAACAAGACCCTCAGGAGGTGACATACGCACAGTTGGATCACCGCGTTCTCACACAGGGAAAAATCACTTGCCCTTCTCAGAGGCCCAGGAGACCCCCAACAGATACCAGCGTGTACACGGAACTTCCAAATGCTGAGCCCAGATCGAAAGTTGTCTTCTATCCATGAGCACCACCGTCAGGCCTTGAAGGGGTCTGCTAGGGAGACAACAGCCCTGTCTCAAAACCGGCTTCACAGCTCCAATGTACCAGCCGCAGGAATCTGAAGGTGTGAGTCTGCATCTTAGGGCATCGCTCTTCCTCACACCACGAATCTGAACATGCCTCTCTCTTGCTTACAAATGTCTAAGATCCCCACTCCCTGCTGCGAGAAAACACACTCCTTTGCTTAGCCCACAATTCTCCACTTCACTTGACCCCTGCCCACCTCTCCAACCTACTGGCTTACTTCCTAGTCCTACTGGAGGCTGTGATCACACTGAGGAACTCACAATTCCAAACATACAAGAGACTCCCTGTTAACACAGCACTTAGACACGTGCTGTTCCATCTTCCCTCATGCTGTTCCACCTCCCCTCAGACTATCTTTCAGCCCTTGGCAGCAGTGAAACTTATAAATTTTTTTATCATTTCAATGTAGCTCTCTCCTCTTCAAATAAACACGTCTGCCCTCATCCTTTAGGTAATGTGACCCTTTATTGGCCGAAAGTTTCTGGTGTTATCGTTACTATGTCCGTATAGCCCCGTATGTTCTCCACTGGGTTCTCACCCCTGGACTCTGAGCTTCTGGAAGCAAGGTGGAGCCTGATTTCTGTCTGGAACTCCAATTTCCATCCAACGATGCAGCGCATAGGAGGTTGCAAGGATCGTGAATGAGATGAACAAGTGATATTCTTACTCTCTGCAGACCTGGAAAGCTGGCAGAGCCATTCCAAGATGAAACATTTGTAGAGTCATAGGCCTTGTTAGTCTCATCTCCACAGGGACACATGTCAACACATCATCCTTCATACTATAAATACACAGTCGCTCCTCCATATCTGAGGGGTTTACAGGTGTTTATTGAGCCAACTATAAATCAAAAATATTCAGAGAAAAAATCCACAAAGTTCCAAAAAGCAAAACTATGTTGAATGGACACAAACGGAATGGTGTGTAGGCTGTATCCGGAATTATAAGTAATCTAGAGATGATTTCATGTACACAGGAGGATGAGCATGGGTTATATGCAAACGCTGTACCATTTTATGTAAGAGGCTTGAGCACCTGCAGGTTTTGGTGTCAGAGCAGAGATCCTGAAACCAATCACCCGCGAATAGTGAAGGATGACTGTATATAATTTTTATTCATGAATTTTAGAAATAAATCCTCAAAATGCACAATAATAAGATAAAACAATAAGCAGTGTTTTTACAGTGTGAAAATAAGCTTAGATTTATTTTTTCCTACGTGTAACCCTCTGGTCCAATGTTATTTATGGAGAAGACATTCTTTTCCACCTTAACCCACATGGCAGCCTCTGTCAACTATAAAGGGACTGTGTGTACACGGATGTATTTTACACTCTTTCCTGCTTAGTGGCTCTCTGTGTCCACTCTCACAAGGATGCTGCACCTTATGTAGCCTTAGAGAACCCCTTAACATTTGGTAGCCTGAATCCTCTAATTTCTCCTTCCTCTTTAAGATTGCCATTATTATTATTATAGGTTATTTGCTTTTCCATGTGAATTTGTAATAATTTTTCTCATTTTCACCAAAAACAATGCTTGTAATTTTGTTGTGACTCCCTTAAATCTACAGATAAAGTTCTGTCCTGTAGAAACATCATGCAAACCACATACATTCTTTTAAATTCGCTAGAATCCAAAATAAAAAGCTAACAAGAAACAGATAAAATTAATTTAAGTTAATCCCATAGACCCATAATATCCTTAACCCAATAGACCCAAAATATTAACCTAGTAGATCCAAAATATTATTTTATAATCCAAATAGACTCAAAATATTATCATTTCAACATGTAATCATGTGTCCTCTTGGAAAATATCAGATCCCTGTCTAGGTGGGCAAAGGTTTTTCTTTGTAATATCTAATTTCCACATTTCCACTTGGCGCGGAAACTGCCCCCAAGGTTCAGGATAATAAGAGGCAGTAGGAAGGGGTAGATGTATCTGCAGGAAAATGACTAAATGAAATTGAGACACCAGAGTTTGGGGAACTCACTAGAACTACAGGGTCAGTGTAGGGGAGGGAATTGGGAGATGTTGATCAAAGGATGCAAAGTTTCAGGTATTCAGGAGGAATCGGTCTGAAGGTCTCTTATACAGCTTGGCCACTGTAGTTGACAACACTGTACTCTATACTTGAAATTTACCAGGAGAGTAGATTTTTTTTTTTAATATGGAACACTTCACGAATTTGCGTGTCATCCTTGCGCAGGGGCCATGCTAATCTTCTCTGTATCGTTCCAAGTTTAGTATATGTGCTGCGGAGGCGAGCATGGGAGAGTCCATCTTAAGGGTCCTCACCACGAAAGAAAGAAAGTAAAGAAGGAAAGAAAAAGAGAGAGAGAGAGAGAGAAAGTAAGGAAGGAAAGAGAGAGAGAGAGAGAAAGGAAGGAAGGAAGGAAGGAAGGAAGGAAGGAAGGAAGGAAGGAAGGAAGGAAGGAAGGAAGGAAGGAAGGAAGGAAGGAAAAGAAAGAAAGAAAGAAAGAAAGAAAGAAAGAAAGAAAGAAAGAAAGAAAGAAAGAAAGAAAGAAAGAAAGAAAGAAAGAAAGAAGGAAAGAAAGAAAGAAGATAAAGAAAAGAAAGAAACAGTAGGCTGGGCGCAGTGGCTCATGCCTGTAACTCCAGCACTTTGGGAGGCCAAGACAGGCAGATCACTTGAGATCGGGAGTTCAAGACCAGCATGGCCAACATGGTGAAACCCTGTCTCTACTAAAAATACAAAAATTAGTCAGGCATGTTGACACGAGCCTGTGATCCCAGCTACTCAGGAGGCTGAAGCAGGAGAATCACTTAAACCCAGGAGGCAGAGGTTGCGGTGAGCCAAGATCACGCCACTGCTCTCCAGCCTGGGGGACAGAGTGAGACTCCCTCTCAAAAAAAAAAAAAGAAAGAAAGAAACGAAACAATTACCCTGACAGATGATGGATATGTTAACTAGCTTGACTGTGGCGATCATGTCACCAGATGATGGATATGTTAACTAGCTTGACTGTGGCGATCATGTCACCAAATGATGGATATGTTAACTAGCTTGACTGTGGCGATCATGTCACCAGATGATGGATATGTTAACTAGCTTGACTGTGGTGATCATGTCACCAGATGATGGATATGTTAACTAGCTTGACTGTGGCGATCATGTCACCAGATGATGGATATGTTAACTAGCTTGACTGTGATGATCATGTCACCATGTATACATACATCAAAACATGAAGTGTAATACACCTTAAATATATACAATTTCCATTTGTCAATCATGTCGCAATAAAGCTGAAAGAAACCTCTAAGTTTCAACTTTATTTTCAGAAAGCTGTGCCATGCTTACCTCAGTACCGAAGTATACTCTAATTCATGGAAATTGCCTTTAAAACTGCAGAGTGGCTGGACGCAGCGGCTCACACCTATAATCCCAGCACTTTGGGAGGTGGAGGTGAAGGCGGGCGGATCATGAGGTCAGGAGTTCGAGATCAGCCTGGCCAACATGGTGAAACTCCGTCTCTACTAAAAATACAAAAAAATAGCTGTGCGTGGTGTTGGGCACCTGTAATCTGAGATACTCAGGAAGCTGAGGAAGGAGAATCATTTCAACTCGGGATGCGGAGGTTGCAGTGAGCCGAGATTGTGCCATTGCACTCCAGCCTGGGCGACAGGTGAGACTCCACGGCAAAAAAAAAAAAAAAAAACTGCAGAGAGTTAAGGCCCTCGCTGGCCGCTCTCCGGTACCTCTGAGGTCAGTGGATAGAGAAGCAGCTCCCCTTCTTCTTCCTCGAAACAGAAGCCTCCTCCTTTCTTAGGCGTTTGGGACAAATTCTCCACACAGGTGCAGCTGAGCACTGTAAAGTCCCATCGAGGGTCGAGGGTCTCCATTGAGGGTTGAGGGTCTCCATTGCCAGTCACAGTTTGGGCTTGTTAGGGTTATGCTGTACAAGGAGAATGGAACCTATCAATCAACTCTTAGTGACCAGTTAGACAGATTCAAGGCAAATTTCCCTACTGGGAAATCCTAAATCCCAAAATATGCAGAGACCAATAGACGCCTCAATTCTTCTGTGTCTCCGTCTAAATCCTTGGATCACTGTGATTCACATAATTATGTGGCTTGTAATTCCTCGGGCTGCAGAATGGCTACGACAGACCCTGTGCTAAGGGGATTGGTGACAGTTGAGACAGGAACATGGAAGCTATAGCAGTCAGGGTTCTCCAGAAAAAAATAATCAATACTAATAATGATAGATATACAGGTAATGATTGATAGTCAAATAATGATAGACAGATGGATAATGATAATGATATCACAAATAATGATAGATGGATAATGATAGATATATAGTGATATCACAAATAATGATAGACAGACAGGTGGATAACGGCAGGTATATAACGATTGATACACAGATAGGGTATTTATATATTGGCTTATGCAACTATGGAGACTGACAGGTCCCATGATCTGCCATCTGCAAGCTGGAGACCTAGGAAAGTCCACCTGTAGTTCCAGTCTACGTGCAAAAATCTGAGAACCAGGAGAGTCAGCAGTGTACATAACAGTCCAAAAGCCGGCAGGCTCATTTCAGGCATGGTGGCTCACGTCTGTAATCCCAACACTTCGGAAGGCCAAGGCAGCAGGCACATCACCTGAGGTCAGAGCTCAAGACCAGCCTGGCCAACATGGCGAAATTCCATCTTTACTAAAAATACAAAAATTAGCCGGGTGTAGTGGCGCTCGCTTGTAATCCCAGCTACTCAGAGGCTGAGGTACGAGAATTGCTTGAACCCAGGAGGTGAAGGTTACAGTGAGCCGAGATCGCACCACAGCACTCCAGCCTGGGTGACAGAGTGAGACTCTATCTCAAAAAAAAAAAAAAAAAAAAAAGCTAGCAGGCGCAACATCTAAAGAGTCAATGCTTCAGTGAGAGTTCAAGGGCCAGAAAAGACTGATGTCCAGGCAAAAGGAACTTCATTTTACATTACCAGTTCAATTTTTTGTTCTGTTCAGGCCCCACCTGATTGAATGAGGCCGACTCACATTAGGGATTGCAATCTGCTTTATAAATTACACTAACTCCAATGATAATCTCATTCAGAAACACCCCCACAGACACACACAGAATAATGTTTAACCAAATATCTCGGCACCCCATGGCTACGTTACCATTCCTGTTCCACAGAAAGAGGAAACCACAGCAAACGTGGTGGTAAGTTGACGCAATCTGTTCCGGCCCACTAGTAAATGATGGCCACTGAGGTTCCTGAACTTCAACCAATTAGTATCTCTCTCCCAATAGAAAGCCGTATCATTTGTAAACCATAACAACCGTTTTTCTTGTTTTTTTGCTTTTTTGAGACACAGTCTCGCTCTGCGTTGCCCAGGCTGGAGTGCAGTGATCTTGGCTCACTGCAACTTCTGCCTTCTGGGTTCAAGTGACTCTCCTGCCTCAGCCTTCTGAGTAGCTGGAATTCCAGGCTCCCACCACCACACCCAGCTAATTTTTTGTATTTTTAGTAGGGACTGGGTTTCACCATATTGACCAGGCTGGTCTTAAATTCCTGACCTTAAGTGATTCACCCACCTTGGCCTCCCAAAGTGCTGGGATTATAGGCGTGAGCTACTGCACCTAGTCAACAATAGTATTTTTAATCAGGTCATCCTGCCTTTACAATCTATGAATTTTCCACTACTCCTATCTGCACTTTAAATACTCAACTAAGAGTACAGCCATTACTTGTCTTTCACCCAAAGTCCCATTCAAGTGAGAACAAAGGAATAAATAAATAAGGCATAAGTAACAACAACAACAATGACAAAAGAAAATTAGAATGTGGTCAATTTCTTTTTTTTTTTTTTTTTTTTTTTTTTTTTTTGAGACAGAGTCTTGCTCTGTCGCCCAGGCTGGAGTGCAGTGGCCGGATCTCAGCTCACTGCAAGCTCCACCTCCCGGGTTTACGCCATTCTCCTGCCTCAGCCTCCCGAGTAGCTGGGACTACAGGCGCCCGCCACCTCGCCCGGCTAGTTTTTTTTTGTATTTTTTAGTAGAGATGGGGTTTCACTGTGTTAGCCAGGATGGTCTCGATCTCCTGACCTCGTGATCCACCCGTCTCGGCCTCCCAAAGTGCTGGGATTACAGGCTTGAGCCACCGCGCCCGGCCAAATGTGGTCAATTTCATGCAATCATCAACACCAAATTTCCAGAACATAATATTTCCAAATTTCCTGAACGTAAATACGTATGTGGAAATTAACAAAATGTGGTGAAACAAAAGATCACTTAAATTTGCACAAATGAAACAGCCAACGTGGAAGCGGATCTGCTTTCTGAAATATGGGACAAGCTCAGGACTTCAAACTACTTCGTGCGTTGGAAGGCCTAAGTGATGACGTATTAAAATGAAAATAAGATTGTAGAAGGTTTAATCTCGAATATTTCACTTTCCACACTTGAAGAGTTCATGATAGCCAGGAGTCTACAATCAAAACAACATAAATAATAAGATTAAAAATAAAATTAATTTGAAGCCATAAAAAAGAATGAGTTCGCCGGGCGCGGTGGCTCACGCCTGTAATCCCAGCACTTTGGGAGGCCGAGGCGGGCGGATCATGAGGTCAGGAGATCGAGACCATCCTGGCTAACACGGTGAAACCCCGTCTCTACTAAAAATGCAAAAAATTAGCCGGGCGAGGCGGCGGGCGCCTGTAGTCCCAGCTACTCGGGAGGCTGAGGCAGGAGAATGGCGTGAACCCGGGAGGCGGAGCTTGCAGTGAGCCGAGATCGCACCATTGCACTCCAGCCTGGGCGACTAAGCGAGACTCTGTCTCAAAAAAAAAAAAAAAAAAAAAAAAGAATGAGTTCATATCTTTTGTGGGAACATGGATGGAGCTGGAGGCCATTATCCTTAGCAAAGTATACAAGAACAGAAAACCAAATACAGCATGTTCTCACCTATGAGTGGAAGCTAAATAATAGAACTCATGAACACGAAGAAGGGAACAACAGACAATGGGGTCTCCTTTAGGGTGGAGGATGGGAGGCGGGATAGGAGCAGGAAAAGCAACACTTCTGTACTAGGCTTGGTGCCTAGGTAATGAAATAATCTGTACAACAAACCCCCATGACACAAGTGTACCTGTATAACAAACCTTCACATGTACCCTTGAACCTAAAAGTTAAAAAAAAAAAACTTAATGAGCAACAATGTACATTATTTAAGGATAATTACATTAAAAGCCCAGACTTCACCACCACACAAAATATCCATGTAACAAAATTTCACTTGTGCTCCTTAAATTTATACAAATAAAAAGAACAGTATAATAAAATAGTAGATTCTTTCTTTAGAGATGACAAAGAGTGCCAGAGAAAATGCCTCCACATTCTGGCATTGAGATCATCCCCAGGGTAAGGGGTATACTGCATGCCTGATCAAGCCCAAGTAAATATACTCAGACCATGAATCCCAGAGATGAAACATAGGTTCAGAACAGACAAAGCCACAGAGCTTCTGACTGATGGCCCAGTGAAGACAATCTCTGCCTGAATGGTGTCCACCACCTTATATTCTGTCCCAAGCCCTTCCATTTGGATGTAGGATCTGGTTCAAAGATGGATTTGAACACCGTTAGACACTGGCTTGATGAAAATTCACTTCTCATTCACTTCTCATCTGAAACATACATAGAAATATAGGTCTTCGGCAGGAGGATTTCTTGAGGCCAGGAGTTAGAGAGTACCCTGGCCAACATAGCAAGACCCCATCTCTATTAAAAAAAAAAAATATATATATATATATATATGTCTTCTCTTGGGCTCCACCCAAGAGCAACCTGAAACTAAGTTCTTCAGGAACAAACTGTTCCACTTTGCTGTGAGGCAACAGATGTGGAAATTCGCTGACCAGGGGCTCTGTCCTCATACTTCCTCATACTTCCTGTGGAGCTTATTGTCATAAGAGTATCTGCCATCCTCCTAATGTGAATCAAAAGGAGGCCAACAGGGCTGAGGCCGTGTCAGCGTGATGGACCCCAAAGAGACCACCCTCCTGTGTCTCGGTGAGTTTCAGAGTAAAAGTGGGTTAGAGGGGAAAACAGGGAAATCCCAAAATAATCCGGGTGTCTCTTGACAGTATGACTAGGAGATTTTAGTGGCTGCCAAGGAGATTCTGACCTCCTTAGTGGAAAGGCAGCCTTTATCAATATGTCTATAACTTTGTCTCTGCCCAAGTCCGACCTAGCTTGTGGGACTCAAGGGTTAATATTTTTATTAAACCTATAGTGTGTTATCTGGGATTAATGATGGTTCCAAGGTTCCCATCAAAGACAGACTTAGGGGCTGGAATCTGAAAGGTAAAAATAAAGAATGAGCCTCAAAACTGTGATTGTTGTGGAAGGAAAAAATATGATTGAACCCCATATAGAAATATGGTTACTAGTATTTTGTTGAAGATTTTTGCATTTATGTTCAACAAAGACGTTATCCCGAAGTTTTCTGGTTTTGTTGCGTCTCTGCCACGTTTTGTTATCAGGATGATGCTGGCCTCATAGAATGAGTTGGGGAGGAGTCCCTCCTCCTGGATTTTTTCAATAGTTTCAGTAGGAATAATACTAGTTCTTCTTGGCCAGGTGCAGTGGCTCACGCCTATAATCCCAGCACTTTGGGAGGCCAAGGCAGGTGGAACACACGGTCAGGAGATCACATCCTGCCTAACACAGTGAAACCCCGTCTCTACTAAAAATACAAAAAAATTAGCCAGATGTGGTGGCGGGCACCTGTAGTCCCAGCTACTCGGGAGGCTGAGGCAGGAGAATGGCATGAACCTGGGAGGCAGAGCTTGCAGTGAGCTGAGATCGCACCACTGCACTTCAGCCTGGGCGACAGAGCGAGACTCTGTCTCAAAAAAAAAAAAAAAATACTAGCTCTTCTTTATATATCTAGTGGGACTGAGCTGTGTCTCCATCTGGTACTGGTCTTTTCCTGGTCTATCATTACAGAGGGTGATTTGTCATAAAGATTGGAAATGGAAGCTTGATTTTTCATAAATCTCTCTCTTCCAGTGCTCTGTCTGGGCCAGAGGATTCAGGCACAGGAAGGTAAGTGTCCTGTAAATCTCTCCCAGCCCCTTTAGACTCTCTTGGAAGCTCAGGATAAAGAAATTGAGGAATAGCCTGAAGTACAGATTCTTATTTTAGTCCCCATTCCAGTTGTTTCTGCTGTGCTTCTCTTGCATAATTTCTATCACACTTTGTTATAGCCAAATCCTTCAGACTCATTAATGCTCAGACCTGGATTTATAGTTAGTCCTTTCCTGTGTTAGACTGCCCATGAAGGATCTGTAATCTACTGAATGCTCAAAACTGCAAGAATGAGGAAATCAGGAGTCATTTGCCCAACATCCTTCCTTATGCTTTGTTTTAGCAACCTACTTCCTCCTGTCACTTCATTTAAAGGGATACTGCCATAGTCTAATCCTACTGAACATTCTACTATTCTATAGTACTACTGCAGTACTAAGCATGCAGTAGTCTTAGAGTACTACTGAATATTCTGCCACCCCAACTACTACTGCCTTAGCCTCCTAATGGGTGTAAGCCCCATGTCCATCCATGTCTGCTCTCTTCCAGCTCCTTCTATAGCCTGAATTATTTGTGTGTTGAACAATATTCATTCTTCCTATCCATGAGCATGGAATGTTTTTCCATCTGTTTGTGTCATCTATGATTTCTTTGAGCAGCGTTTTGTAGTTCTCCTTGCAGATATCTTCCACCTCCCTAGTTAGCTGTATTCCTAGGTATTTTATTCTTTTTGTGGTAATTGTGAATGGATTCTGTTCTTGATTTGGCTCTTAGCTGAGACGTTTTTGGTGCATAGGAATGCTACTGATTTTTGTATATTGATTTTGTGTCCTGGAACTTTGTCAGAGTCGTTTATCAGGTTAAGAAGTGTTTGGGCAGAGATTGTGGTTTTCTAGGTATAGAATCACATCACCTGCAAACAGGGATGGTTTGACTTCCTTTCTTCCTATTTGGATGCCTTTCATTTCTTTCTCGCCTGATTGCTTTGGCTAGGACTTCCAGTACTATGTTGAATAGAAGTAGTGACAGAGGGTATCCATGTCTTGTGTCAGTTTTCAAGGGGAATACTCCCAGCTTTTGCCCATTCAATATTATGTAGGCTGTGAGTTTGTCATAGATCTTCCTTATTATTTTGAAGTACGTTTCTTCAATGCCTAGTTTGTCGAGGTTTTTTAGCATAAAGGGATGTTGGATTTTATCAAAAGCTCTATTGAGATGATTATATGTGTGTGGCCGGGGGATTGTTCTATGAATCACATTTAAGATTTGTGTATATTGAATCAACCTTGCATCCCAGAAATAAAGCCTACCTCATGGTGGTGGACTGGCTTTCTGATGTGCTGCTGGATTGTTTGCTAGTATTTTCTTGAGGATTTTTGCATTTATGTTCAACAAGGATATTGTCCTGAAGTTTTCTGGTTTTGTTGTGTCTCTGTCATGTTTTTGCATCTATGCTGGTCTCATAGAATGACTTGGGGAGGCATTCCTCTTCCTGAATTTTCTGGAAAGCTTCAGTAGATATAGTACCAGCTCTTCTCTATGTATCTGATGGGATTCAGCAGTGAGTTTGTCTGGTACTGGCCTTTTTCTGCTCTGTAGGCTTTTTATTACTGATTCAATTTTGGAGTTCATTATTGGTCTGTTCATGGAATCAGTTTGTTCTTGGTTCAATCTCAGAAGGATGTATGTGTCCAGGAATCTCTCCATTTATTCTGGATTTTCTAGTTTGTGTGCACAGAGGTGTTCCTAATATTCTCTGATGATTGTATTTCTGTGGGGTCAGTGGTAATATCCCCTTTGTTGTTTCTAATTGTGTTTATCTGGATCATCTCTCTTTTCTTCTTAATTAGTCTAACTAGTCACCTGTCTTACTAATTTTTTTCAAAAATCCAACTCCTGGATTTGCTGATCTTCTGAATGGTTTTTTGCATCTCAATCTCCTTCTGTTCAGCTCTGGTTTTGGTTATTTCTCGTTTTCTACGAGCTTTGGGGTTGATTTCCTCTTGGTTCTCTCAGTTCCTCTCGTTGTGATGTTAGGTTGTTAATTTGAACTTTTTCTAACTTTTTGACGTGGAAGTTTAGTACTATAAACTTCCCCCTTAACACTGCCTTAGTTGTGTCCCAGAGATTCTGCTGTATTTACCCACAAATTCCAGAACAGACTGTTTAATTTCCATGCATTGTACAGTTTTGAGTGGTTTTCTTAGTATCTATTCCTATTTTTATTCCACTGTGCTCTGAGAATGTGCCTGGTATGATTTCACTATTCTGGATTTGTTAAGGATTGTTGTATGTCTGATTGCATGATTGACTTTAGAGTATGTGCCACGGGGCAATGAAAACAATGTAGATTCTGTTGTTTTGGGGGTGGAGAGTTCTATAGATGTCCATCAGGTCCCTTTGGTCCAGTGCTGAGTTCAGGTCCTGAATATCTTTGTTTGCCTCAGTGATCTAACACTGTTGACGAGATGTTAAAGTCCCCCCCTATTATTGTGTGGTTGTCTAAGTCTCTTTGTTGGTCTCTCAGAACACGCTTTATGAATCTGGGTGCTTCTGTGTTAGATGCATGATATTTAGGATAGTTAGGTCTTCATGTTCTGTCTTTATTTTTTTCTTTTTCTTTTCCTTTTTTTTTTTTTTTTTTTTTTTTTTTTTTTGAGATGGAGTCTCACTCTGTTGCCCAGGCTAGAGTGCAGTGGTGCAATCTCGGCTCACTGCAAGCTTCACCTCCCGGGTTCACGCCATTCTCCTGCTTCAGCCTCCCGAGTAGCTGGGACTACAGGTGCCTGCCACCACGCCCGGCTAGTTTTCCAACATGGAAAACTATGTTTTCCATATTGCTTGCTTTCTCCCCATCTCTTTCGGGGACCCCAATGGGTTGCCTATTTGGTCTCTTTACATAATCCCATGTTTCTTAGAGGTTTCAAATTTCATTCATTCTTTTGTATTCTTTTGTCTTCATTTTTGTCTGACTGAATTAGTTCAGAGAGCCAGTATTCATGCTCTGAGATTCCTTCCTCGTTTTGCTTTATTCTGCCGTTAATACTTGTGATTGCATTATGAAATCTTGCAGTGTGTTTTTCAGCTCTATCAGATCCGTTCGGTTCTTTCAAAATGACCGTTTCTTAGATTAGCCCCTGTGTCATTTTATCGTAATCTTTCGATTCCTCGCATTGGGTTTCAACTTTCTCCTGAATTTGATGACCTTGATTTCTACTCATATTCTGAATTCTATTTCTGTCCTTTCAGCCACTTCCTCCTGGTAAAGAGCCCTTGCTGGGAAGCTCGTGTGGGAATTTGGAGGAAGGAAGACACTTGCTTTTTGAGTCTTGTGCTAATTCTTTCTCATCCGTGTGGGCTAATGTTCTTTTAAGTGTGGTGCAATTGGAGTGTTTTTCTTTTTTCTTTTAACTGTGGTGTAATTTGAGTACAGTCAGTAGACTTCTTTTCTGGGTGGTTTCAGAGGCCTGGGGCTTCGCACAGGGTCTTTACTGATAGCTAAATTCTTGTCCTTGGTATAACGGGGGGTATATTAGCAAGCATTTTTGGTGTTGAAGTTTGGGCTGCAATCCAGTAAGCGATGCTTAAGCATAATGGCCAGTAGGTCATTCCTCATGACGGCCGCTGTGCTCCCTCTCATGCTCTGAATGTGTGGGCTCCTCTCCCACTCAAGCGCTGGCTGCAGATCTGGGCTCCGCACTCCCAGGCTGCCCATCACAGCGCTGGGGTGAGCTCAGGTTTTATGTTCCCTCCGTGGCTTGGGGGCAGCAGGGGAAGGGACCTCAGCAGTGGCTGTGGCAGATGGCCTTTCACTTGTCCCTTGGGACTCCACCCCAGAGAGATGTGGAGCCACTATCAGTAGTGTGATGAGCCAAGAGTGGGGCGACTGCGCTGTGGGCCCAAGCTAGGGGCCCTGCCTAGTGATGAGCAGCGGGGACAGGTGGGTCACAGGGGTGACAGACTGGCCTCTTCTCCTTAGGGCAGCTTGCGGGAGGTGTGGTTAAGGCACTCAGAGTCTTTGCTCCTTCCCCAGTCTGAGGGCAGCAAGGCCAGGACCACCGCAGTGGCAGCCGCAGAGGGGCTGTGAGTTGCCTCTGGGAGCTCCGCCACAGAGAAATGCAGACCCACAGCTCCCAGGCACGCTCCGCAGAGGGTGGGGCTGCTGTGCTGCGGGCTCAGGCTGGGGTTTGGTGAAGAGCAGGGGGCTGAGGGCTCGCAGGGAGAGGAGACTGAGCTCCTCTCTTACGGTGACTGTGGTGTGCTAGAGGCATGAATGAAGGCTGGGCTCGGCGGCTCACGCCTGTCATCCCAGCACTTTGGGAGGCCGAGGCGGGCGGATCACGAGGTCAGGAGATCGAGGCCATCCTGGCTAACACGGTGAAACCCCGTCTCTACTAAAAATACAAAAAACTAAGCCGGGCGTGGTGGCGGGTGCTTGTAGTCCCAGCTGCTCAGGAGGCTGAGGCAGGAGAATGGCGTAAACCCGGGAGGCGGAGCTTGCAGTGAGCTGAGATTTGGCCACTGCACTCCAGCCTGGGCGACAGAGCGAGACTCCGTCTCAAAAAAAAAAAAAAAAAAAAAAGATATATATATGTGTGTGTGTATATATATGTGTGTGTATATATATGTGTATATATATATCATTTCTACAAATGCTCAGTAAAAAAAATACTAATAATAAAATAAAATAAAATAAAGCATGAATGAAGCTCCTAGGCTCCTTGTTCTTCCTCAGACCACAGGCAGCAGGGGCAGAATCCTTGCCATGGCGGTGGCAGAGGGGCCGTCAGTTGCCTCTGGGAGCCATTCCCCAGGGAAACACGGAGGCACCACCAGTGAGGATGCTGAGGGTAGGGCAGCTGCTCTGCAGTCCCAAGCTGGGGGCTCTGCCTGGTAAAGTGGGGGTGGGGGCTCACGGGTAAGAGAGACTAGACTCCTCTCTGTCTGATGGCTGTGGCATAATGACCAGTCCCCGACACGTGAAAAAGAATTGTGGGAACTCAGAAGCCCAGTTTGTCTCCACCATGGACTCCTTGCACTGCGTTTCAAATTTCTCCTCAATCTCCATGAGCTTCCCAGCCATCCAGATTCTGAATTCTATGTCCCTCGTTTCATTCATCTCAATCTAGCTAAGAACCAGATTTCCAGGGGACTATCGAGTTGCCAGAGTTCTTGTGTTCCTTTTATTTTTTCCTTTTGTGTGACAAGAGTCTTACTCCGTTGCCCAGGCTGGGGTGCGGTGGCGTGATCTCAGCTCACGGCTGCAACTTTCACCTCCCAGGTTCAAGCTATTCTCCTGTCTCAGCCTCCCAAGTAGCTGGGATTACAGCTGCGTGCCACCACACACAGCTAATTTTTGTATGTTTAGTAGAACCCAGGTTTTGTCGGGTTGGTCAGGCTGGTCTTGAACTCTTGACCTCCGGTGATCCGCCCGCCTGGGCCTCCCAAAGTGCTGGGATTACAGGTGTGAGCCACCGTGCCCGGCCTTGGTGTCGATTCTTTCTCTTGTGTGAGGGCTGGTGTTCCTTTAACTGTGATGTCAGTTGAATACAGTCACTTAGCTTCATTTCTGGGTGTTTTCAGATGCCAGGACTCTGCACGGAATCTTTATTTGTGGCTGGATTTTTCACTTCGTTGTCTACTGGCAAAATATTTCAGTCTTGTATTTTGACGTGTGATCCAGTAGGTGGCACTTAAAAGGGGCTGGCCAGCATACAGGATCTTAGCCACAAGGCTGTTTTGTAGTTTTGTTTCGTTTTTTGTTTTGTTTTTTGACACAGGGTCTTGCTCTGTCGCCCAGGCTGGAGCGCAGTGGCACAGTCTCGGCTCACTGCAGCCTCCATCTATCAGGCTAAGTGATCCTCCTGCCTCAGCCTCCTAAGTAGCTGGGACTACAAGCACATACCACCATACCAAGAAAATGTTTGTAATTTTTTTTTTTTTTTTTTTTTTTTAGAGATGGGGTTTCACCATGTCTGCCAGGCTGGTCTCAAACTCCTGGGTTTAAGTGATCTGCCTCCCTTGGCCCCCCAACTCTTATATTTTGACAAAGTTAGCAGTAGTGCTCTGTGGTTGTGGGGAGGGGTGACTCCCTCACCTGGTCCATTCCTGGGCCTTGGAGGAGCCTCCTACAATCACTGGCTCTGCACCCACCGTTTCCTTTGTTAGGATTGTTCTGCCCACGGAGTTCCTTCAGGCAGTGCATGGTGGGAAGACAGGCTGTATCCTTCCCCAGCCAGCCTATGGAGGGAGGACCACCCCACTCCTCTGCAGGCTGATGAAATCACGTGTTTCATTCTTCTGAGTGTTCTGAGAATGAGGGCTCCTCACCGCTCAGTCGCCACCCAAGCTGGTGAGTCCTTCTCAGCAAGGGCGGTTGGAACCACCTGATCTGCCATCTCAGTGCTTCCCAGGGGAACCCAGAGCTGCTGGGGCATGGCAGCTCATGCCTGTAATCCCAGTACTTTGGGAGGCCAAGGCGGGCAGATCACGAAGTCAGGAGATCGAGACCATCCTGGATAACATGGTGGAACCACATTTCTACTAAAAATACAAAAATTATCCAGGCATGTGGCGGGCACCTGTAATCCCAGCTACTCGGGAGGCTGAGGCAGGAGAATTGCTTGAACCCGGGAGGCGGAGTTTGCAGTGGGCCGAGATTGCGCCACTGCACTGCAGCCTGGGCGACAGACCGAGACTCTGTCTCGAAAAATAATAACAAAAAAAAATAAAGATGGCAACCATAGACACTGGAGACGACTAGACGGGGAGGAAGAGAGGGGCTTGAAAAACTAACTGCCTACTGGGTACTACGCTCAGCACCTGGGTGACAGGATCCACCGTACCCCAAACCTCAGCATCATAAATTATTTACATGTTTATTTTTATTTATTTATTTATTTTAATTGAGACAGAGTCTCACTCTGTGGCCCAGGCTGGAGTGCCATGGCGGGATCTCAGCTCACTGCAAGCTCCGCCTCCCGAGTTCACGCCACTCTCCTGACTCATCCTCCCAAGTAGCTGGGACTACAGTCGCCCACCCCCACGCCTGGCTAATTTTTTGTATTTTTAGTAGAGACGAGGTTTCACCATGTTAGCCAAGATGGTCTCGATCTCCTGACCTCGTGTTCCACCCGCCTCGGCCTCCCAAAGTGCTGGGATTACAGGCGTGAGCCACCACACCTGGCCTAAATTTTTCTTTAAATAAAGAATGACAGGTTCTTCATACCCTAATTTTCTTCCAGGGAACTTTTCCACGCCTTTCATATCTACCAGGTCAAGTCCTGTGGTTCCCTGGGGTGGGTCTGTGAGAATCCAGTGCCAGGCCATTCCTGACGCTTACCTGATCTGGCTGATGATGCTAAAAAACTCCACGTACGAGAAGAGAGACGAAAAACTGGGGTTTTGGAATGATACTACGCCTGAGTTCGTCATTGACCACATGGACGCGAACAAAGGAGGGCGCTATCGGTGCCGATATAGGATAGGGTTCTCCAGGTTCCGGTACAGTGACACCCTGGAGCTAGTGGTGACAGGTAAGGAAACATCCAGGGTCCACAGCCCTGGTGTGATTTTTTTTCTTATTTTTAATAGAGTATTTTTCGATAAGTTTTAGATTTACAGAAAAAAGAAAAATTGAGATGACTGCTTCACAGAGTTCTCAGCTATCTGGCACCCACTTCCCCCAGAGTTAACATCTGACATTACTATGGCACATTTCCTTTTTTTTTTTTTTTTTTAATTTATTTTTTTTT